>NW_015386277.1:256901-296929 GCF_001527695.2 Protobothrops mucrosquamatus | reverse complement strand
GATGTGGTAGTATGGATGCTACTTATTATCATATTTGGTGGACATGTAGGGATGTTAAAGCTTTTTGGATTAAGATTTGGTGGAATATTCAACAGATTTTTAAGAAAAAGATAAAATTTACACTGCAGTTATTTATTTTGGGTATTATGGATAATTTGGATCAAAAAGAAATGATACTGATGTTGTATTGTATAACAGCAGCAAGGACATTAGTTGCTCAAAATTGGAAAAAAAAGATATTACCAACTATGGATGATTGGAGACAGAAAGTATCATGTTTTGCAGAGATGGCAAAAATATCCGCGTACCTGAAGGATCATTCTCAGGAAAAATTTATCTCAATATGGAGAAGATGGATAGATTATATTCAGAGAAAATATGAATTAAAAAATTATTATGTAGCTTTTGATTAAAAACTTAGAACAAAATTAAGTATATTATATATTGATATAACTTAAAAAAATTTTTTGTTGTAATTTAATGTTATTTTAGAGTCACAGTAATTTTGTACTAGTGTGTAGTAATAATGAGTAGTTTTGATTAGTATCGGATGATTGTGCATTTATTTCCTAGATTAGCTTTGGGAAGTCCTGGGGGGGGGAGAGGGGAAAGGGGTAGGTTGGTATTATAGATTTATATGTATATATATGTATGATTTTCTAAGGAGGTGCCCGGTGATACCCCAACTGCACTGACAGGATGGTTGAGGGAGAAAGGGAGGTAGAAAGAGGGAGGAAGGAGGAGTGGTGGTAGGATAGGGAGGAGGAAGGTGTAGGTAAGTGAGAGGGTGGTGCAGAAGGGGGACACTGGACACGTCCGTGAATGTATTGATTGGTGTTGATATTTTTTTTTGGTTAATATTGTGATAAAAGATTTATGTTTTTGTTTTTCAATGAAAAATCAATAAAAAATTATTTAAAAAAAAAAGTATAATAAAACTGTATTTGATGGCTGGCCACTAAATGAGTAGGAACTTTTGTGAAATACTGTATGTGACTCATATAATGTAAGAGATCAAAAGGTTTATAGATTATTTAATCCAACTGCTCCTCAATGCAGAAACTACCATAACAGCTTTGAATTTCATTTTGTTAAATAGGGCCCAGTATTCTTGACCCTGTCTTCTGGAGTGTTGGCTATTCCTGCCAGCTTAGTGTTATCTGAAAATTTGATGCCTTCCCCTTCTATCTCCTTGTCTAAATCATTGATGAAAGTATTGAAGAGTACTGGACCTAAGACAGAACCCTGGTATACCCCACTGCATACTTTCCTCCATGTAGATGCAGTTCCATTAAGGACTACACAATGAGTGCGGTTGGTCAGCCAATTACTGGTGGTAATGTTGTCTAACCCACATTTTTCTAACTTATCAAGTAGTAGGTCTACTTTATCAAATGCCTTATTGAAGTCCAGGTATACCATATCCACAGCATTTTGCTGGTCCATTAATTTTGTCACTTTGTCAAAGAATGCAATAAGATTTGTCTGGCATGATCTGTTTTTGACAAACCCATGTTGGCTTCTGGTTATGACTTGGGTTGCCTCTAGGTATTCGTAGATTCATTGCTTGATTATCTTTTCCAGAATCTTCGCAAGTATTGATGTCGGTCTAATAGATCTGTAGTTTCCTGGATCCATTTTTTTTTCTTTTTTGAAGATGGAAACTACATCAGCCTTTTTCCAGTCATCTTATAGTTCCCCAGTGCTCCAGGATCTTTGAAAGATATAGTTCAGTGGTTGTGAGATCATGTCTGCCAGATCCTTCAGAACCTTGGGGTGTGATCCATCTTGTCCTGTGATTTGAACTCGTCTAGAGTGGATAGGTGGTCTCTTACCATTTTCTTGCTTATTTTGACTTGCATTTCTAATCTGTATTTACAGGTTGGACTATTTTTTCTTTTGTGCAAAGGTAGATGAAAAAAATGAGTTAACCAATTCATCTACTAATATACATGCCAAATAAAATACGATGTTAGGATTATACATCCCCCAAAGCCAACTCTACGTACATAAATACATTTATGTGACCAATATGGTCCTTGGTGGACTTATGACAAAGTAAAAAAAAAATATTGAGGTAAGATTCATATTTTATTACAGAAGATTCTTAAAGTGAATATAAAAATCAAACTAGAGAGTTTTCCTTTAGCCTTAATGGAAAAAAAATTCTAGAACTTTGTTTTTACAGAGTTGACAGCAGCAAGAACGCTTTAAGCACAAAAATAGAAAGATACTTTAATTCCTACAATGGATGACTGGCTGGAACTAGCAGAGATGGCTAAATTGACTGCTTTAATCAAAGAAAAGAACACGTCCAACTTTGTTTCTACTTGGAAATATTTCTGGATTTTGTGCTTGAGGTGGAAAAAATGAATCTTTTTTTTGACTTTGTGTTTTGTTGATTACATAAGTTTGTAATAAAAATGGCTAGTATATATTAAGTATGTAAAAGTAAAAAGTTGAGGCTGTAATCTGTCTTATTTTATTGCACTAAAAAGAATTAGAAGTCAATGTGCTTTTTTCATCTTTCCCCTATACTTATTTCTTGTCCCTTTTTCCTCCCCCATTTTTCCACTATTTTCATTTTTATTTGTATTTTATATCTTGATAAACTTAATAAAATTACTTTAAAAAATCTTCCCGAACAATGTTTATGTTAAGGATAGTACATTCTGACTTGGAATAAAAATTTTATTGGTTTTAAATCTTCCTTTTAAAAATAAATATGGTAAATTAGGAAAATTAACCAAATGTTTATGGACTTATTTACTAAAGTAAATGCAATATTAAAACTGATAGCATATTAACAAGTTATAAAGTTTTGAAATAATGTATGAGTTAGAGCTAAGGTTAGCCCAGTCTTTGGTGACAGTGGGACAATCCGGAACTTCAAGTTATGGTTGATTATGGCCACAAAGTGGTTGCCATGATGGATAAGACTAGTCACAAAACCTCCTTGTTTCCCAAAGGATAACTGGTAAGAGTGCTTCCTACCAATCCAAGCTTGTCAAGATTATTTCCCTTACATTTTTCCCTTATTTCCTGGGCATGTGGATACTCACAGCCTGCAGTCAGCCAGTTACCTATGAATTTTGGGACTGGCATGTGTAAGGGTGTCTCCACAATAAACAGTAACCTTTTCTTGGCTGTAAGAATGGGCTTGTGTGATACCACCAATGGTGCCACTTCATTTTTATTTTCTGCAAGCAAGATCCTCTTTTTTTCTCCCTTATACTAAATGCATTGTGCACTTACTGGAGAAACTTCAAGCAGAAGTTGGTTGAGAGGGTTACAATTTCAAGGATATGCAAGGGACTTTTTTAAGCATGAGTTTGGACTACTCAGCTGCTAAGATATACATCATCAGCAACCATTGTGTACAAAGTATGAATCAATATTTTGTTGAGAGAAGGATTATATTAAGTGTGGAAGGTTCATTCAACAGAGACACACCTACATCTTTTGCAGATTCACCCAATGTTGTATATTTTGAGAGTATGAAATAGATAAGGTAACCACTTTGCACATAGATGGTGTAATTTCTATAGTATGAGTTGGCACTGGAAGCATAACTATGAAGTATGGACTAGATTTATGTAATACATATAAACTAGTATTAGCTATTTCATAGTGTTCTAGTCCAGAATGTCATGCTTTGTTACAAATTATCTTACTATTTCATTAGATGATTCATAGATCTATCAATGATGAGCTAATAATCACCTTTTAGCAGGAGTAATTAAGACTCAAATGTCTGGTTCATATAAATATCAACTGTACAGTTTAGCTACCATCCATCTTTCAGCATGTTTTGAATCAGCGGCTGCCAAAGTTTTGAAAATTTAAAGGCTATTTTGGTGATACCTTAAGAAATGGCAAAGATTTTGGAAACAGGTCCACTGAGGCTGCCTCATTTTCAAGATAAACTCTGTGTGTGTGTGTGTGTGCGTGTGTGCACACGCGCGCGTGTTTGATCATCCAACAAGAAATCTCAAAAGAAAAACCAGGCACTGTTTTTTTCTGAAATGTTCAGAAGTCTCTATTTTTAGCACTATTGATACATGATAAAGGCTTCTGGTGCACTTTACATGCTTTCCATTATGAAGTTATTTGTATTCAGTATTCCTTGCCTATAGTAACCGATAAGTTAAATAAGCAATAAATAAACAGGTCTACTATGCAATGATCCACATTAAAAAGCAGGATATTTCAAACCACTCTATAGTGGTTCAGTTTGGTTCTGACGGAAATCATGAATAGTGGCCAACATGGCATGGTCAACTTGTTGTGGGACAATTCACCATGGGACAAGAGTTACACCAATATCAAAGAGTTACACTAATATCAAAGAATGGTGGAATAGAATCATTAAAGAAAGAATGCAAAAGGAGGGACAAAATGAAATGTGAATGACAAAAATTAAAATAATGTTTAAATTATTTTAAATAATTAAATTGAATTATTGAATTGTCCTGTGGCGAGTTGTCCCTTGGTGAGTTGGCCGTAGCAAGTTGGCCACATGAGTTGGCTGTGGCGAATTGGCCATGGTGAGTTGTACCATTCTGGTTTTCATCTAACTCTAGCAGAGTTGGTCTCTAATGAACCATAAATGACTCCAAAATATATGTTGTATTGGAGACGATGAATTAGAAACCAGTTCTAGTATGGAGCTGTTTTCGAACTTTCTTTATACAGAGAGATAACACTGCAAAAATCTGATGCCCCAAGTCAGTAGCATGTGAGCAATGTGTTCTTCCATAGCATCCCCTCCAAAACATTAGATTAGAAAAGTGCTCCAATATCTCTAGAATAGCTCTATGAAGCTCCCTCACAAAATGTATGCATACTTATATGCATGCATATTTTCAAGGAGTAGGACAAAATTAAAAAAATCTTATTAATGTCATCATGTGTTAATATTTTCTTTCAATTTCCCATTTCCAGCAGTGACTGTAAGATATTCTTCTGTTCGGAACGGGTTCTGTCCACACTGATCTCATAGGACTTTATATCCCAGAGTATTCATCTCTTATCTTCTAATAATCCTGCCTGGGTTTCAACCTAATCTCCTGCACGACTGGATAGAAACCCACATTCTTGGAAGCTAAAAATGCCTATGCTTTTTAAAACAAAAACATCTTTTTTCAACAGGAAGGAAGTCCAAATTTGGGCAGTATGTCATTTGACCAGTTTGAAAATTTGTACCTCCTGTTCAAGGAGTCAGAATTTACCAAGCTAACTGTTGGCAGTACTTTTCAGACTTTCAAAAACAAAAGTGAACTGCATATTCTTTGTATTTATCTTATCCTTGCAGTTTTATATGTCTGAGCATACATGTTTCATTTTCATTTGTTAGAAAGACAGTTACAGTTATTCTAGATGGTTTATGAAACATTCCTTGATTTAAATAACTTGGAATTGATTGTAAAAACATTTTCCAAAATTTTAATTTTTTAATCTCTTAAATGTCTATGGAGATTCTCAGTCATCCAGGTCATAGTTGTTCCAAAGATGTTTTTTCAAAAGGCAACTGGGCTTTCTTTGTTTTTTTGCTTGAAAACATTTCACTTCTCATCCAAGAAGCTTCTTAAGTTCTGAAGAACTGAAGAAGCTTCTCGGATAAGAAGTGAAATATCTTTAAGGAAAAAACAAAGTCCAGTTGCCTTTTGAAAAAAACACTTTTAGCTTATCTCTTAAACGTACCAGGCATAATAAAAATGTGAATTCTAATAGACTACTTGCTCTTTCAAAAAGAGAGAGATTACCTATTATCTTTTTGCTTACTGTATTACTAGACATGCTGTATTCTGTTGTATGAAATTAAAAGACCTGATGGAACATAGTTTTTGGCAAGATATATTTTTTTAATTTAACGAAAGTAATTTACAGAGCAATGCATGCTTTAAAAATGAATCAGAAGGACAAGTGTGAGCAGAGCACTTCCCGCTATTAATTAAAATAGCTATGAAAGCCTGACCAAAAAAAGGTCACTATTTTAAATATCACACTGAAAATACTGTATGCTGCTTTAATAATGTGAATCATTAAAATGGTCTTTCAAATAAGTCTGAAAAATGATGCATATATTGTGATGAGTTGGGCTTGCATGAAGTCTGAAATACTTCAATGGACATTTTTCAAAGTATGGACAGCCCTAATAAAATACTATTGTGATTTCATGCTGTTTCAGGTTAGTGAGAATCAAATACATAGAAGAGAGTTGCCATTTAACATATTCTGGATAGCACTGTTTCAGTCTTGATTATTGTCATTCATACAGAATGTGGGATTTTAGAGTATTTTACTTGGTACTTTACAACAGGGCTTTTCAACCTTTTCACCGATTGTACCACTTTTAGGATATGGCAATATTCAAGTACCACCTAGCAAGGTGTCAAAAACTTGATGACCAAAAAAAAAAAAACTATTGAAAGTTGCAATTGCACTGAAATGACTTATGACCATTTTTCACACCTATGACCATTGCAGCATGCCCAGGGTCATGTGATTTATGTTGGCAACTGATTCATATTTATGATGGTCACAGTTTCCCAGAGTCATGTGATCCCCTTCTGCAACCTTTTGACAAGCAAAGTCAATGGCAGAGTTGCTGGTGGCCAAGTGCTAAGACGGGACTTCCTTCCTTCCCTCCCTCCCTGCCTCCCTCTTTCTCATTCCCATCTCCTTCTGAAGGAAGAATTTGAAGGCCCCCCCCCCTATTTTCCCTCTTCCATATATTTATCAAACAAGGAAAAGCCTCCAGAGACAGAAAAGACAAGCCGCTGAGGGAACTAGCTTAAAAAGGTGCAGTCCCCTTTAAGAATTAGCTACTGGCTAGAAAGGAAAGTTAAGGAGCCGACAGCGGGCACTTAAGGAAGAAAAAAAAATGTAGTAAGTACTGACTGCCGTCTAAGGCAGCCTCCCCAAATGGCTCCATTCATAAGTAAAGGAATGCTACAGGCAAAATCCATTCAGGAGAAAAATACTTCAAAATCCCTTGCAGCAAAACTTACAGCTAACAATAGCAGAGCAATAGAATCTAACATGAGACATCAGCCAAATAGAAATTGCCAAACACTCAAGAACACAAAGCCCACATTGCACAAATCCCAGAACTTCAAAGTCACAAAAGCACATAAGAATCCTTCCACTCTCCCGGTTTGTTGTTCAGCTGAAATGGCACTTCCCTTCTGCCTTTAAATGGAGGTTTGTTTCCTCTGGTCTATTTTTTCTTTTCTCTTAAAGGTATAGCCTCCCAGCTGGAAAGCAAGCCCCGGGCTCTCTTCCTTCCAACACTCCCTCCCTCCTGCTCCTACCTTCCCTCTTTCTTATTGCCATTACCTCCCTCCCTCTCTTCCTGCTCACCTCCAGCCAATGCTGCCTTTCTTCAATCCTTGTGTAGGGCGACCCCTCCCCCACTGCATTTCTTGCCTGTTTGTCGCTGCCAGCACAGATGGCTGCCACAGAAGTTGTAGATCGGCTCATGGCCAGCCTGCTTGATTTCCTCTCCTCTCCCCCCACCCTCCTTCTTTCCCTTCAGTGCAACTATAGCTGACTCCACCTCCTCCCAAGGCTGAGTCTTTTTCTCTCTCTCCCTCTCCCGCCCAAACTGCCTCCTTTTATAGCCTCTCCTTTCTCTGCCCCCTCCTCCTCCTTTCTCTTCCGGGTGAGCCGGAAGTGAGTGTGGGGCCTTTGCCTCACCCCAGCCACTCTGCAGCTCCGGAGGACTCTCTCACAGTAAGTCCTGCGCTGCACTGGCTTGTTCCCTCCCCCACTACACTTGGCTGGGCAGGGCCGCGTACCACCTGCCATGTGCTAATGTACCATAGGTGGTACGCGTACCACCGGTTGAAAAGCCCTGCTTTACAATACCACTAATACATAATTGTATTCTAGAAAAAGTAGAGCATCATGCTTACCTAGTTATGTCAGAATTATCAAATTAAAATATTGCTCCCATAAGACTGTGTCACTGAATTGCCATGTAGAAAGCAAGTAAACAGCATCTGCTGGAACAACCTATGGGCTTGCTTGGTATTTCCTTAGCTTGCTTAAATATTTGATGGAGTGAGGGATTTTTTAAAACTTTTGGTGGATCATAATTGAGTTCTTCTGCAGTGGTAGTGCTGCTTTTCTATTTGGGATTGGTATTTTTGTTTTTTTAATGGAATTTTTTTAGTGACATAAGGTATTATGGATGTTAATTAAAATATAGAATAGACACACATTGGCAAGGACAATCATTTTTATAAACATGCTTATTACTGGAGAGATTATGTATTGTATGTCATGCAAAGATCCGAAGCTATGAAGAACGGGTAGGCTTTGGTATATGAAAGTAAAGGAACCTGCCATAAAATGGTTTGTTTTATGATCATAAGATGAATCAATCATGTGACTAATTTATGACCTTCTATAGCAATTGTTAAGCAAACACCGTATTTGTTAAATAGATCAATGATTTACCATTGGTGTGGTTTGCCAAAAACTGGAAATTCAGCAAAACCATAATAAAATGTGGTCATGTTAACTGTGGGATGCTGAAAAGAGCCGTAAATGCAGCTGTGTTGCCAAATGTCTGAAGTTTGGTTATGTGGTTGCAGAGGCAGTCCAATAATTGGAATTTCAAATCTGGGTTGCATAAGCCCTTTTTCATAACTTTGAATGGTCACTAAGTGACTGGTTGTAAATTGAGGACTAGCTAATGATAGGTTAGGGGTGGGGACAGTCTGGTTCAAGTCCACTTTCAGCCATGAAAGCTCCTTTCTAGCTAACATTGGCCAGCACAACATGCTTCTCAGGTTTCAGTTGTTAGTATAAACAAACCTTTAAGCTACTGTACGTTCAGCTTGATAGAAAAAAACATAGAAACATAAAAAACTGACAGCATAAAAAGATCTATTAGTCAATTGTGTCTGGTCTTTGAGGTTTTTTAAATTATTATTTTTAATTTTTATTACTCTTTTTTAATTTTTTTGTGAAAGGATGGAAATGTTTGTCCCAAGCATGTTTAAACTCAGTTACTGATGACTGACCCATTACCTCCACTGAAAGTTGGTTTTAAGCTTCTACTATTATTTATTTGAAGTACTACTTTCTAACATTACTTTAAAGAAAAGATATTAAATCTAATAATAGTAATACCATCAAGAGACAAAACAATAATTATTTCTAATTACTCTTGAAAAATGGGTCACTCTCTGTACAGTTTATTTATTTCCTTTCTCTTTGAAGCGAAGAATTTATATTCTTTGACATCTCCATAGCATAGCTAAAATGTCCTTACTGATCCCACATGAAACTGGCAATCATATACCAGCTACCAAACTGTTGCTACCAGATTGTTGTTTCTACAACATGCCTTTACTAAGACAGGGTAGGATAGAATACTAAATACAAATATCATTAAGAGGTACCTATTACTTGTATTGTACTCTTATATTTGTATACATGTTTGTGTATGTTCCCATTTAATGGCTATAAGGATTTTTATAGCCAGATAAGTTAGCCTTATATTTATAACTAGAATGATTAGCCTTAGAAGAATAATACTTAAGCAACTAAAGTTTAGGCTACAAGCCATTATTTCCTAGTCTTCTAATTCTGGCATTAGTACAAGGCTACATTATGTCTTTGAACTCAGGGAAACCTATTCTTCATACATAAAACTATAGTATAGCCAATACTGACACAAAACTAGATTATTTATAAATTAAGGAAAATGTATTTACATAGAGCACAGATTCCAAACAACTCTCCTATACACTTGCTCTTCCAGTGCAAATAAAGAGACCTAATATATTATATGGAGCTGGTTATCATCTGGTTACACTGTTATTTTCGCTAACATACTGATCAAAAACAGTAATGTAGCCCTTTAAAAGATACAAGCTTCTGAGGTGCAGTGGCTTCTTAGATACATGTATGTTATTGTACTGTATATGAAAAGATGTATATTGGATTGATTATTGCTAGGTCATTTTTCTTAAAAAAAAAATATGTTGTTAATAAACCAGGGATTGTGACTTAAATGTTGCATGAATCTAAGGTTATTTTTTTATAAAATGTTGCATCTTACATCTTCCAGCCTGAGCAGGTCACCAGAAAGCCAGGGATCATCACACTGATCAGAATGCTAGCTTTGAATTTGATTGATGCAGGTTCAAATCTGATTTAGCCATACATTTCAGACAATTAAATGTGCCACCAGTCCTAGAGTCTTAAGAAGCCAGAAGACTGAAGAATGTTCATTGGAATTTCTCACATTACTTACCACTGTATCCTGCATCAGTTTTTCCCCTCGTTTTTCCTTTCAAGTGGAGAGTGCAGAGAAAAACTCAAAATACTGATATCAGTCTTTGGATCATTAGTCAGGAGATGGTTTTACTGCCTTGACAGGTATTACTGTACTCCAGCAATTATTCTAATAACAAAGCATGTTTTAGGGGGCCTCCATTGTGTGTGTGTGTGTGTCCTTCGGCCTCCCCCCTCCCAAAACTCAAGGAGGATTTTTGTCCACTTTACTTCATACGTAAAATGGGTGAAGGAAATCAGAAAAAAGAAGGCTTAGAAGCGACCTTGGAGATTATCTAGTGAGAGTTTCTGCTCAAGGCAAACACCCACCGCTTCAGCAGGGCTGATTTTGAAAGCTTCTGCCAATGAGTTTGAACAGGTGTGTCTGTGTCTGGGAGGGGGGGTGGGGGTGGGGGGAAAGGCCGGCAATGCCTAATGCAGAACTGAGGACCAACGGTTCATTCTGCAGCTTAGAACGACCGGCAGACCAGCCCCACCTTCGAGCAAACAGGCCTGAATAAAGGAGCCCAAACCACCCAGAGTCGGGGCCTTGCCGCTGGTGAAGGCCCGTCCTCTCCCTTCGGTGTCTGCTTGGCCTGCCTTCCATGTGCTTTGGGCGGCGGCAACAGCAGCCGAGCTACCGCCTCCGGGCGGAGCCCAGTGAGGAGGGGAGAGCTGTTTCTTACTCCACCGCCCTGTGCCGCGCAGCCTGCTCTATCTCTGCCGCACACGCGCCTGGAGCGGGGGAAGGGGAGGAGGCGGCCAATGCTGCCGCCGCCGCCACAGCTGTAGCTCCGCCAGCCAGCCAGCTCGGGCAGACAGGAAAGCAGCCGCCTCAGCAGCATGGCGGGGCTGCGCTACCCGTCGCAGAGCAGCTACTGCCGCGTCGCCACGGCCGTGAACCTCCTGTTCGGCGTCTTTCAGGTCCTCTTGCCTGGCTTCCGTCTGGGAGAAGCGCAGGGCCAAGGTAAAAAAAAAAANTTTTTTTTTTTTTTTAAACGACCGCTCGTTCAGAACTCCTCGGGGCTTGTTTTGCACGAGCGTGTGGCAGATCAGTAAATAAAGGGGTGGGGGAGCCAAACCGTCGAAGGCGTTTGCACCCTGAACGTGTGGACGCTGCTTTCTTGACTTGCCACCACCGCCCCCTCTCTTCCCGCCCTGCTCGGGCAACGCGCTGCTGCTGCCGCTGCCGCCGCTGCTGGGGTTCGCGTGGCTGAGAAAACGACGCCACCCCCTCGCCCGGGCTCTCCCTTCTGCCTTCCCCAGCCTGCCCCGCCGCCTGATAGAAAGAAGGGGTGGTTTGTCCGGACGTGGTCCTGCGAAGATCTTTCTTTCCCTCCCGCGCCTTGCTGTTTTAAAGAATAAAAAGGCCAAACACCCGCCTGTCGCAAGTCAAGTCGGCCTCTTCACACACTCCCCTTTTCTTCGCGCGTGGTGTCTGCAGCAGCGTTCAATATGGAAGCGCCTCTTAGCCTCGAGCCGAACAAAACAAAGCCCGACCACATGTTTGGGCCGCTCGAAAATGCCCGGTCCCAGAACGTAAGAACTCGCCTTTCTCTAACTATATTAAGATCCAGGTTACAACAGTGAACCCTTGATCTGGTTGGAAGTCGTGATTTGGCACTGATTGAGGTTTTTTATCTCTCCCCCCCCCATCTAGCTATTGATCCTATTCCCAATGTGGTGGAGCTGTGGCAAGCAGAAGAAGGGGAACTCCTGATGCCTGCAAAGGTAAGGAAGATCTGGGAAGAGAGAAATAGCAGAAGGGATATGTGGTATATAGCACTTATAGAATAAGATCATTCTTCTCCTTGGAGAGGGGATTAGGTGTCTCTGGAAAAACACATAATTTCCCTACATTGCCAGTGTTTTCCTCCACACTGTTCTGCAAGTCATGGTGGCCTTAGATTTAGAGGTGGTGGTGGCTGTGACTGGAAAGCAATTCATCCACATTCATCTTCAGCAGCACTGCAGGCTCTATTTTGCTGTAACTTCAGAGTAAAATAATGAAGGTTATATATATTTCTGCAAGATTTCAAAATCTATCGCTCCTGATAAATTTTGTAGAACAAATCCGTTGACATAATGATGGCAGTACTGCTTCTATAAGGGAGGGTTGCTGTCAGCAGATCTCATGAACTTCTAACATGTTTGCAATAAAATCCACTTCTTTAAGAGGAACATTGTATCAGGATATTTATCAAGATTATACAAATTCCCCCTGGCTCCTCATCCCTAATAAAGTGAGGTGATATAGTCACTTAAATTGTGAAGATACTCTATTAATCTTAATTATTTCAAAATTCAAACTTTTAGAAAAATTCTTAAATGGAAGGTGAGTTTCATATACTTTTAAATAGTTTCAGATACAGTTTCTTTAGCAGCTATCTAGGTTTGCATTTTTTACATTATTCTGTCTACAGTTCCACATATTCATAAACAGTGCAATATTCATGACCAGTATGATTTTCTGTAATCATGTCTTCTCCTGCTTGAGTGGGGGGCTGGACTAGAAGACCTCAGAGCTCCCTTCCAGCTCTATTCTAATTTAGGTATAATCTCAATGAGCTGAAAAGAGTTTATTTCTAAGCACTAAAAGAGCTTCTCTGGTGCTGCCCAGATGTGAAAGGTATAACTTGTCTCATCTCCAGATGCTGCCAGAGTTTATATGGTGGATGGAGGCCTCATGTGGTAATATAGCTAAAGGCCTCAAGATTGAAAGAACCTCTCCATATGATATCTTCCATGTCTACCAAAATAAATACCAGCAGAAGAGGGTCTGACATGGAAAGAATGCATTTGAGGAACTTAATTCCTGCTTCTTAATCCCACAGTAATCATTTGTAGAGTATGATAGTTCCATCAACTCCCTAGATAAAATAACCCCTTCTCTTTGGACTTAAATATCTATGGTGGAAGTAAAGTATGTGTGAGCATTATTATTGAGACCGTTTCTTACTATGCAGGATTGATTTTATTTTTAAGTAGGTGTATGTGAATTGGTGTTTGAGTGCTTATGTCATTTAGTCCTATGAAAAATATAACTCCTGCAGTGATCTTGACTGGAAGTTCCAGATACTTGAAAACTTAGTATGTTTGTTTTCTGGTTTGCCTTTTAATTGATGAAATGTGTATTCATTTGTTTTATCTAAACTGAAGGTAGTATATCAAAAATTGCATGCTTTTATGTTTAATTAGTTGTAATCACCCAATCTTAGATTAACTTCAGAGTGTTGCTACATTTTATTTATATTAATGTGTTTTAATGAGTTCTGTTTAGAAAAGTAAAGGAAGGTGTCAACTTTAAGTACAATTAAGATTGCTGGTTTTTCTGGAGTGTAAGCACACTGGCTAAAATAAATAAGTTTAATATTGTATATTATGCCAAATTGTTATTTGTCCAATATCAGTGTGCAGAAAAGGACAGCAGAGTAGCTGAAAGCTTATTACTATGTGTTTAGCATAGTTTACATAATCTGAATCAGTTGTATATTGTATTTTTATAGAGCATATAAATAAATATTGTCCCAAATTATTATATTATGCCATGAGTTAATTATGTATTACTAAACCAAATGGTCTTTTGTTTCACAATGCTCTTTCTGCCTTCCTTTATGAGCAATAGTGCATGTTGCATGCAAAGTTGACCTTTGTTTCAGCCATGCGTAGTAAGGTGAAGCAACCCTCATTGCTGTGTTAGTTTAACATGCAGCAATAATTATCTTGATGAAGTAAATGAATTTTGAGAAAAGCTGAATCTCAGTTTTGTGCAATTGAAAACATTCTGTGAGCATCTCCCTGTTTCTGCTATCTTGCATTTATAGTACGTTGGTTTGCTACTATCATAATTCCTAGGCATTAAAACAATGGTTTTGGCAGTTATAGATTGTCCAACAACCCTGAAGGATATCAAAATGAAAAAGTTGACTTTAAGCCTTGAGTGGAAAGATAATAGAAACATTTCTTTCTTTTTTATGTGTGAAGAACATGTTACTTAAACAGGAAATATTTTTTTCGGTAAAGGTATGCTTCAGCTATTTTCTCAAGTCAAAAAAAAAATTACTAATATGAGTTCCTTTTCGTATATAATTTTTTTCAGACACTACTGTAGTATGAAAATAGATTGGTTTCAGTATACCCACAGCCAGTTTTAAAAAGCAGAAGTGAATTTAGAATAAAGACTACCGGTAATAATTTCTTCCTTTATCTGTTGTGAGATAGTTTGAAGTAGATTTTAAAAGAGCTGGACTGTTTTGGGTACTTCCTAAATGCCTTTTTAAAAGGAAATTCAATTTTCGGTTCATATTGTTCACTTTCTCTGTCAGGCCTATAGTATTTTTTTAGTCTTCAATGTAAGTCTGATGCCAATTTTAGCTAGAAAGTGAATTAAGAGTTTCATTTTAAATTCTCAGTTATAAAGTAATAAGACTCAGATGTTCTTATTTTAGAAACTGGTGAAATCTCAAATTCAAATCTTGAGTAACTTTGAAATGTTCATGAAAAGAATAGGGTTTTTTCATATTTTTATGAAATTTTTATGAATGTTTTTCAATAGGCCTTTTCTAATATTCTTCAGAAATAGATAGAAACCATGAAGCGAAAGTGATGGCGATTATTATATATGAAATGTTGTAGTTCAAATACTGCTTTGTTTATAAATTCTTAATTGCATTTTCCCGTATTACGCTAATGTCATTTCTTGCTATAGTATATTGATTTCTGGGAATCAACTGCATTAATGCTTGTTCAACTAATGACTTATAGACAATCTTAGTTGCTAAGGGCAATTCTACAATTTACCATATTTTGGGCCCATCAGGGTTTATAAATAACATGCCCATTATAAAATGGTGGTACTAATCTCCTATGTGTCCATGGCTATCTAATTTTCTGTGTAGGAACAGAAGTAAAATAAGACTGACTCTCTAGTAAATATTTTAAAGTCTTTTGTGGGTGCATTTGTTACTCCATCTTGAAAGGAGTGCTATTTTCTTAATTTTGTGGGACAAGTGTACATAGATTAAGTAAAATAAAGGCAGTTCTAAAAAAAATCTTACCTCAATTTTGTACATCCTCATAGGTGTCTTATCTAAACTATATGCTTATTTCAAGCAGTGGGCCCCAACCTTTGTGGCTTGGTGGCCCAGCTGTGGAGGGAGAGTGGAACTGGGTCATGCGTGTGCATGGGCATACATGCATACAGCTCAACTTGCGTAAATGGGCTGGTGCACATGCATACGCAATTCAACTTGCACAAGACACTTCTTATGTGTTTTCCATGCAATTAAATGTGTACTATGATAAAAGAGCTGGATGCATTTTGCAATTAGGAAGAAATTGGAATTTTCATTTTCTTTGTCTATATTAAGGATGTGGCATATGCGAATATGGGAAGAAGAAGCAGCAACATTCTGTAGTCAGAAAAACAGTACTATTACAGTGTTGCTATTTTCCTGCCAAGTATGATAGAAAAAATAATCTCAAATAGGAAAACTTTTAGAAGTGTGTGTATTAAGTTGATATTTCTCAAAAGGGAAATGACATGTTTAAATTTATTTGAGTGGAATACACAAGGATAATATGCAAAAAATAATGAGGCTGCTCGCTATGGGATTTGGAGATACTGCTTTCCCAGGGCCTAATTTATGGAAAAGAAATGCCATTTGTCATGTATTATAGATTTCTTGGACTTTGCCATGAGCCTTAATGCAGCTATTAAATGCTGTTGATAGGCTGGCTGTTGTCTCTCTGTTTGTCTAGTGCTTATTATGGTTCGTAGCACAATCAGCCAGATGTTCACACTGGATTCGGCATTTTTGTTTACCTATCAAGTCCTTTCCAAGGACCTGGGATAGACAGATGTGGATGTTTGATGGTGTCACAAGATGTAAGCTGTTCTGAGTAAATCTGCCTTTTGCAATTGACTGATGGTGAATATATCAAAGCCAATGGTGTTCAAATGATGCTTTAGGTCCAGTTGTTTGGGATTGCACCCAAAATGCCTATTTCTATTGGTACTATCTTTGCTTGCTTTTGCCACAGTTGTTCTATTTCTGTTTGCAGATCTTTGTATTTTGCAATCTTCTGCAGTTCTTTCTCTTCTCTTCTGTGGTCTCCCAATACTGCCTCGTGTACCATCCAGACTTTTTTGTCTTTCACATTGATAGTTATTAAGTCTGGGGTGTTTTGTGGTAGGTGCTTGTCTGTTTGAATTCTAAAGTCCCAGAGCAATTTAGTTTCTTCATTTTCTATGATTTTCTTTATTTTATGGCTCATCACAGAGTCAGCCAAATGTTGAGACTAGATTTGGGATTTTTATCTACCTATCTAGTCTCTTCCAAAGACCTGGGATAGGCAGGTGTGGATGTTTAATGTTGTTACAGATATTGTAGCACAGACATGTCAAACACAAGGCCCGGGGTCTGGATGCAGCCTGCAAAGTGGTGTTTCATGTGGCCCGCGAAGCCATCCTGGAAACAGTGAGGGAATGGCCCCCGCTGCCTTGGCCCTGGCCCAGGCCGGCCGGGAACCAATGTATAATTTTGTGGTGGCCATCTATGCTGAAACACATTCAGTCTTCACTCCACAAGGCCATCTGGAAACACGAGGAACCAGCCCCTGCCACATCGGCCCCATCCCCTGGGTGCATGCTGGGGAGGTGTCACCCTTTGTGAGGAATGAAGAAATGCACCATCACCTGGAAGTGGCCAGCAAATGGCCCTCACCTACTTCACATATCCAGTTTGATGGGCTCTGGGGGAGGGGTTTCGGCAGGCAGCAGGGCGCTCTCCTCACAGCGCCGAGAGGCTGAGTTGGGCGGTGCAAATCTGATGAGAAGTGCAATGCTGCCTAACCCCAGCCTGCCCAGTTTCAGCAGGTAGCAAGGTGCAAAGCTGGCGAGCTTCGCACCGCCTGGCTCAACCTCTCGGTGCTGTGAGGAAAGCACCCCGCTGCCTGCAGAACTGGGCAGTCTGGGGGCTGGGCGGCATCACGCTTCTTTTCAGATTCGCACTGCCTGACTCAGCCTCTTGGCGCTGAGAGGAGAGTGCCTCGCTGCCTGCCGAAACTGGGCAGGCTGGGGCCTGGGCGGCATTGCGCAGGTAACGTTGACTCTCACGCTGCTCATGGCAACCCCACCCCCAGAGCCCACCAAGCCAGATATGTGAAGTAGGTGAGGGCCATGTGCTGGCCACTTCCAGGCGATGGTGCATTTCTTTATTCCTCACAAAGAGTGGCACCTCCCCAGCTGCATTTCTTGCCTGTTTTTCTCCCTCCCTGCTCTCAAATATTTTCTCACCACTCTGTACTTAGGAAGGAAGGAAGGAAAGAAGGAAAGGAGAGGGAGGGTCTGAGGGAAGTCCTGCCTTAGTCCTGCCCTGCTGCCCTTTCACCATCCCCTTGCCCCCTCCTCCTGGCCTATCTGGGGGTCTCCCATCCTATTGCTAAGAAAGCTTTGGATACAAAGCTGGGTCTCCTCCCATGGAGAGGGAATGGGCCTCCCTCTGACTTTGCCCTCATACCCATCATGAGCAACCTGGATAAGGAGAGCAAGCACAGCAGCAGCAGCCTTGAGGAGGAGGAGGTAAGTGCAGCTGGGTGCCCCCTTGGGGAAGTGGGGCTGGGCTTGGTGCCACGGGTGCTCGAGGGCCAGGCTGGGCGTTTGACCTCTGCTGTCCAGGGCTCCCGGCAGCCCGCACCACCAAGCCCCCTCCGGCATGGCCTGAGAGGAACAGTGAGGCTCTTCCAGTGAACCATGCCTTGGCACTTGCCCTGGTCCCACCCCCTTCTGCCAGAGACCCTCAGATCTGTCCCACTCCTGCCCAGGCACCCTTGACGCGAATGATGTAGAGCTGGCCACGCCCACCTAGTAGGCCACACCCACTCCATCCATGCCCACCCAGTAGGCCGCACCCACCCTGGCCACACCCCCCCAGCCCCCCCGAGGGCAACCGCAATGCTGATGCGGCTCTCAATGAAATTGAGTTTGACACCCCTGTTGTAGCAGGATGGAAGCTGTTCTGAGTAAAGCTGCTTTTTGCAATTGACTGACTGATGGTGGATTTGTCAAAGCCAATGGTGTTCAAGTGATGTTTGGGATTGCACCCAAAATACCTATTTCTATTGGTACTGTCTTTGCTTGCTTTTACCACAGTTGTTCTATTTCTGTTTGCAGGTCTTTGTATTTTGCTATCTTCTCCAGTTCTTTCTCTTCTATTCTGCTGTCTTTCTATATATTATGATTGTTGTTATTTATTTTGTTACAGTGGTCTTGTGTTATATGTCTGAAGATTTAGGCATTTCCTTCAAAAAGTTTAAATTTTGCTAGTAGCATTTTTCAAAAATTTGCATGCAAAAATATGTTGTAGTGTGGTAGCCTAATTAACATGAAACATCACTGAGCAGTACAATACTGGCATTGCTGAAATAAAGAATATGTAGGAAATGCATGTTTGTTGCTGAAAAGCTTTCTGATGTTTTCTTTGTTTACTAGGCGGAATCAGAGGAGGACGTGGAGGAAGATCCACAAGAGCAGAGGTAAGTAAAGTCAACTTTCGATAAGAGTCTGACCAATTGGTTCAGTTATCAGTTTTTTCTGGCAATGACTACCATAGGTTTCAGTGAAGAACATTTCCATCTCTGATGTGCAGCTATGGCAGATTCCCACTGAATTTATTCTGTAGCATTCCTCACAGTATCAGCACAACTGATACTTTAATGTATATTGTTTTTTTACTACAGAAATGCAACACATCTACACTGTAATTTGACTTATAGTAATAGCATCCATAATTATCTTTAAAACCGTTGACATGTTCCTATTTAATTCTTATTTATTTCTCTGAGAAATGTACTTTCTCAAAGAAACAATATTTTCAAGGGGGCAATATTTCTAAATGCAGATCAATGCCTATCTGTTTTACCCTAGACGAATTTTATACAGAAATGTAATCTTAGTTAGGTAGACATAATTCTAGAAAAATTAATATCAACAGTGCAATTTCCCCTGTTATAAAAATAACATTAACATTATTTCTCAGTTTCAGTTAAAATACTACCCCTCTTAACATCGGAGGTAGAGTTTCTTTCCAAAATATTCATGTAAATATTTTAATTAATGCAGAAACTTTTATCAAACTTTTATCATGCTGGCTGGGGAATTCTGGGAGTTGAAGTCATCAAGTTTTAAAGTGGCCAAGTTTGAGGACCCCTGCCATAACACTACTGCAGGTGGCTTCACTGCTCCCTCCGCTTTTTCTTATTCTCAAGAAAGAGGAAGATTTTATTAGGGAACCGTGTGCTTGGTTGTAAGTTGCTTCATTAACTTTCCAATTGAGTACAGATATCTGTATGCTTTCTAATTAATGGATATACATATTTGAATTGTTACCAATATAATGAAAAATATAATCAGTTTTTTTCTTTACTTAGCTAGCATTCCTTCTTTGTTGCATCTGATTACACTTGATTTTATAACTACTATACTTGCACATGCTTAACCTAATCAAGCTAAATCCAAAAACCACCTTGAACTTTTAATAACTACTCTATATTTTCTTTATCAGTGAATTAGAAAATATGAATACATAGCAATTTCTAAAATATTAATACATCATAATTTGAAACATTCCCAACATATAATATAGCATGTAATACAGCAATATCTGTTTCTTTTAAAATTTGAGATTAATTTTAAAAATAATTGGTGATATAGAATTCTTATTGTATACTTCAGAATATCTTTGCTTTGTCTTATTCAAATAAAATGAAGATGAGGAAATTTTGTTTTTTATTCTCAAATTATTATATCAGATTATTTTGTTCTGTATGAAAGAGAATAGTTGAATATATGAAAAAGACTGTGTGGAAGTGTTAAATCTGTAGGATTTAATTGAGGGTCAGACAGCCACATTAATGCTGATCGTTTTCAAGTCATACATATATACTGTTTCCGCCACCCCTTCTATAAAATAAATATAAGGACTTTGTAACTCAGATATGTACATTCCACTAAAATGTAGTTCGTCTTTAATTTTTTGAAAACTGTTGAAAATAATTAATTGAAAAAAATGTAGAATACATTTTTTGGTATACTTTGTAATACAAATACATTTGCCATCATTTTTCCTATCTTTTGTTAGTATCATAGTGTTCCCTAGAAATGCTGTCTTTCTGTTATATTATACTTATTTACTCATTTACAGATTTGTGAAATGAAAATAATTTTAAAATTAAAAAATGTATGACTTAATATAATCCAGAAATAGACACAATGCCTGGGGATCTTTCCCTATATAACACTCATTGTGTTGGATCATAGTTGCTAAGAAGTACGGAAGTACAGATTATAAGTACAGGAATGTTTAGGGTCAGTTTTCTCTACTTTGAATAAAATTCAATATTCTTTTTTTGGCTCAGGTCAGATGTGAGATCATTGATTGATTACAGAGAGATATAGAAATTCATAACGTTTAGGAGTGTTGCCATTGCTTATATCCATATCTTTGATTATTGTGAACTTCTGTGCAATGCAGTTCACCAGAGCATAAAATAATTGTTGCAATAATATTGCACATTTCAGGAAATAGGGAGATGTTTCAAGTGCTGTTAGTATGTGCTTTGGTTTTACGGAAGATGCTGTTCTGCAAACAATTCTTGTGCAAACTATGTGCTTTTAATAGATGTGAACCATGCAGTATGTATAAAGACATTTGTTAGACTGGATTAAAACTGCCATACTAAAGATGGTGTATAAGTAGAATGGATAAAAAAGGCAGGAATTGTCTAAAACAGTGTTTCTCAACCTTGGCAGCTTGAAGATATGTAGACTTCAACTCCCAGAATTCCCCAGCCAGCAATGGCTGGCTGAAGGTTCTGGAAGTTCTGAAGTCTACATGTCTTCAAGCCATCAAGGTTAAGAAATACTGGTCTAAAAGTTTCCTTGGGGGAAATAGATAAGGAACCAGGTTGTTAAGAAAAAATATCACTTGAACCAAATAAAAGAAGTTGGACATGAAGACATGGGAAACCTTTCCACAAATCCCATCAACAGCTACCAGATTTTGAAATGAACAAGGCAAGAGTAGCTACCATTCCTGTAAAACAACAAAGCAAGCACATGGGATAAAAAATGCTCTTTGCATTGTCTTTGGATCCAGATTTGGCAGCTTCATTCTCTCTGGCTAGTTAATGGCTGCTTAGTTGACAAGGATGTGGCTGGTGTGGATCTGTGCTTGTGCGTTTGTGTGTGTGTGTGTGAGAGAGAGAGAGAGGGAGAGGGAGGGAGGGAGGGGGAGAGCAGATTTACATTGGTATCAGTAAACTTGCTGTTACTTTAGATTCACTGGGTCTCTTGTGTATTCTTTGGAATGAATGATTGCCAGTGTTTGGTTGAAAGTGATTTGAGTGGCTGCTGATCAGTAACACTTATGGTCACTCACTCAGACACTCACAGCCCTGATCAACAGCCACTCAAATCACTTTCAACCAAACACTGTTGATGGGAATTGTGCTTTTCTCAGGCTCATATTACCACACAGTATATTGCATATTTAGCAACTTTTCTCTTGAGGGACAAATTTTAGTAACAGGAAAATAAAAATTTCACTGAGAGAAAGAACCTGCAAAAAAACCAGTTTGGCCTTCTTTAAACATGTATTGATTAAAAACAGGCAATGGAGCTGTGATATTTGAAACATTTTTATGAAAGTTGGTATAGATCAGGGGTAGGCAACCTTGGCTCTTTTATGACTCGTGGACTTCAACTCCCAGAATTCCTGAGCCAGCTATGCTACGAGTCATAAAAGAGCCAAGGTTGCCTACCCCTGGTATAGATGCTTTCGTTCTTTTGCATTCCTGGCATTTTAAGAAAAACTTTCAAAAGCATTTACATTATGGGTGGGAGATCTGCATGCCTCATATGCCCTCTTCCTATAATATGTGGCTCTTAGTTTGACCAGAAATTTCAACTTTATCACTGAATTTCAGCACTACCATTTGTCTGTAAGGTCTAAGCATTAAGTAAAAGGATTTTTTTTCTTTTTACTTAGATTTCCATTTTTTTCTTTTTGAATCTGTATAAGTTAAATAAATAAATCTAATGTGGAAGGGCTTTTGCTGCATCCTGTGAATTTCTGGAAGAATGCTCAAAGAATGAAAGTGGATTAATTGCTGTTTCTCAAAGAATTTCAAAGCACATTGAAATGTCAAAATGTTACAAATTCCAGGATGAATCTGGAAAATGCATGTTCCAATATTCCAAATACTTTTTGATGAGCTGCAAGAAAGGGCTGAAGAAAAGGGGATAAATTATTGGAATGGCATTATGAGAAGATGCTGTACAGTGGAATTCAACTTAAAATGCTTTAATTCTTGTGTAACTGCATAAATGATTTAGGAAGTCCTTTCACAAAGATCCTTTTACAAAAAAGATTTGTTAAAAATAATCCCAAATTGCAGGAGTTGACTACAACCACAATTGGCACCCAGATTTCTATTGCTAAGCAAGGCAGTTGTTAATGAGTCACACCTATTTTACAACCATTTTTGCTATTTTGTTAAATAAATCACTATAGTTGTTAAGTGAATGAAATAGTTGGTAAGCAAATCCAGCTTGCCCCATTGACTTTGCCTGTCAGAAATCATCTCAGAAGGTTGAAAACGGTGATCACACAACCACAGAATGTTTCAACCATTGTAAATACATGCCAGTTGCCAAGTGTCAAACTTTGATCATATGATCATGGGAATGCAGTAACAATCGTAAGCTCAAATACCGATCATAAGTCCCTTTTTTCAGTGCCTTTGTAACTTTGGCCGTTAAATGAATGGATGTAAGTTGATAACCTGTAACAGGTAATATCTGATCATTGAAGAACAAGTTTATAAACTTGCGTTGAAGTGCAAGTTTATCTTTCCTCCATGTTTGATTGTACTGCATTTCCCCATTGCTCTGCTCACTGTAAGGGCCTGGTATAGAGTGTGGAGGTTGGTTGGGGGAAAAAAGAAAAAGAGCAGAGCATTTTGGCATTAACAAGCTTCCACTTCTTGATTTAGACCAAGGGGTGGCAACCAATATTTCATGAATATTAATCTTGGAACGTGGGCATGCTGCAAACTAAAGCACAGTATTTATATTCATGGATCCAATTAAACACCTTCGGGAAGCAGGCCAAGAAAAAATGTGAACTGAGGAAATACCAAATATTCTTGTGAGGAAATATTAGAGTGCAATGTCACTGACTATATTTTGGATAAATGTTTTGTCGTGGCCTTATCTACTGCAGCAATAATTTTTAGACCATTTTCAAAAAGTCTTAAAAGGTTGCTTTATACTTGTCAAATTAATAATTATCAGAGTATGTCTAAAATGTCATATTTTATGTCTTTGCTTTAAATTAATATTCAGAAAATGTCCTCAAATAAAAACTAAGGCAGCTAGATATAACAGAATAGGAAGTGACCTTGGAGGTCTTCTAGTGCAGTGATGGCGAACCTTTTAGAGACCGAGTGCCCAAACACTGGGCCTGGCCCCGCTCCACCCCCGCTCTGTCCCCCCATCCCCCACCCCGCCTGTCCACAGGACCACTCACTGCCTCCAGGGCCCGCTGCAGATCGCCCAGGCAGCTCAGCAGTGCTATGGCGGTCACGCCCTCTGCCCATGCCCTGCAGCATCAACTGCATGATGGGGTGTGAGGGCAGAGTCTTGTCTACACTGCCTGGCTGCCATGTTCTTGCTGTGCTGCTCCGCATGGGCCATGCTCGGGAGCGACTCCTCCAGGGGAGCTGCTGGAGAGGAGGGGGTCGTAGGGGGAGGCGAGGCTGGGGCACAGTGTGCCCACAGAGAGGGCTCCGAGTGCCGCCTCTGGCACCCATGCCATAGGTTCGCCACCACTGTTCTAGTGTCTAACTCCCTGCTGAGGCAGGAAACCCTCTTCTTAAAAACATCCTGTGTTGGAGCACCCACAACTTCTGGAGATAAGTCGTTTCACTGATTAATTGTTATAAAGGTCAGGAAATTTCTCCTTATTGGAGTCCTCAGTGCAATTGGAAGTTAATAATTATATATATTGTTGACTTAATAGTTCCTGAACTATTAAAAGTTTATGAAACTAAAATTGGACTAAGAGCAAGGCAAGTAATATCCTGGGAAAACTCAAAGAACTCCTGGGTAATATCTGAGGAACTGAGGACCTTTCTCACATTGGCCAATGTCAGTGTTCGTGAAAAACACTGAACAACAATGGTGTGCAAGCCAGATTTACAAGGAAAAAGCCACTACTATCCAAAAACAGTACTGCTGGCTGTTTACAGTTTGCAAAAGATAAGCCAGAATGCTGTGGATAAGTCAGAATGTTATTAGAAGAATGTTCTTCGGACGGATGAGACCAAAATAGAACATTTTGGCTTCAGTGAAAAATGTTATGTAGGATAAAAGGAAACTACATGAGAATCTTATCTCATATATTAAACATGGTGGCCCATTCTATGTCATGAAAGCAGTCAGTTTGTGTCAAACATATGGCTCATCCTGTGTCATGAAAGCAGTTTCACGTTTGTGTCATGAAAGCAGTCAGAACTGGAGATGGGCACAGGCCAGGTTTATGGAATTCCTTACTCCCTGATGTAAAGATAGCCTCTTCTGCCTTTGAACATTTAGAAGGAAATGAAAGTAGTTTTTCTATTGCTGAGTTTTCAGAACATTTTAGAAAGGTGGTTGCCATGCGATTCTACTTGGGTTTATGATTTTTAATTTTTTTAAATGGTATTAGGGTTCTTTAAATATGTGAGCTTCCTAGAAGCTAATGATTAGGATAGAAATCATATATGTTAATTAAGTATAGTTAAAAAAATAGCAATCTCTAGGGATACCAATGGAAGTAAGATCTAAAGGTAAAATACAAATTGTTTCTGCTAATTGGTTCAGTCTTGTGTTCATTTATAACAATTTTCATTTGAATGGATTGTTTGGAAAATGTGTAGCTCTGTATTAGGATGATTTTGGTTTTGTTTTCCCCCTGGAAATAAAATTTGGCTTTGAAAAAATAGGACTCCGTATCTATTCTCCCTGTGTATAATATTGATGTGTTCTTTGTATCACTTAGTTTGTCAGCCTGCCATTCTTCTTTTGAGGTGATCTGACCCTCTTAAGTTTTCTTTACTCTTTTCTCCAATTGTATTTTTCCAATTTTCATCTTTTAGAGCCTCGTGAACTTGGTTTTTGAATTGTTTATCAATTTGAAAATTCAAATGTAAGGTGTTTCTCTAAAATTAAAAATCTATTGAAACTTGATAGGTAGTGAATCATAAAAAAGATTGAGAAGTGAGGCAAATATTAAAATCTGATTCATTTAGAATTGGGGTGATACTGGTGTGATTTTGATACTAGTGATAAACAAATATTCCCTAGTGAGAGTTGTTCTGAGCCTTTGGGTGCATGTAGGGTTAAAAAAAAAAGATTTCTCCTCCCAGTTCTGTCCAACTGTAGGGGGCAGTGCTCATCTCCAATTCACAAACCAAAAAGCCAGCGTTGTCCAAAGAGCTTCTGTGGTCATGTGTCCAGCATGACTGGATGCTAAAGATGCATGGAACACTTGTTACCTTCCCACCAGTTGGTACCTATTTATCTACTTGCATTTACATGCTTTTGAATGGCTTGGTTAGCAGGAGCTTGGGCAAGTAATGGAAGCTTACTCCATTACATGGTACTTAGATTTTGCACTGTCATCTTTCAGGTCAATAAGCCCAGAATCTTAACCGTTTGGTTGCTGTGCATGTCGGATACACAGTCCACATAATAGTGGACAGGCCAAGAAAAATATTAAATTAAAATTGACATTGAATTAAGATTATACAAAGAAAATGTCATGTTCTTTCCACTATTAAATAATGTTCGTGTTCTACTATGTTAAAAATTATACCTTGGGAAATAGTTTATTCCCAAATTGATTTTTTATTTTTTTATTGTTTTAACCCTTTATTTGCAACAATGAACATTACATGGATATCCGGTAACAATATTTTTACCATAGATTAACAAAATACTGAATAGAAAAGGCAGCATGATAAAGAACTAAAAAACACTGTCAAAATCTGTACACACACAAATACTTCAAAAAAACATTTGAAAATTAGAACCAGTTTGGTCTAGTGGTTAAAGCACGAGGTCTCATTTGGTTAATTATGGACATTAAGCCCATGGAGAAATAAAATGGAAATTTATGCATTAAAAAAATGTCTAGAGTCCCAGGTTTTTCTGGCAGCTTCCATCCAAGTACTAACCAGGCCTGGCTTGGCTACGTTTATGGAGATAAGCCATAGTTGACTAGATGCTTCCATCTACCTGCCTTAATTTGTGATGCAAACTTTTAAACATCAGTATTGCTGTCTAGAAAGCCCTTTTTAATGAGTTAATCTGTTTATATTGTTTCAGTAATTTAAAAGTGGAGACAAAATTAGAGTAAAATTGTCCTTAACTGAAGGATTCTTAAAAACTACTGTTAAAATTGTTCAGATAGTACTATTTTCACACTTAAAAAACTGTTAATCTAAAGGAAGATGCATGCTTGTTTTCCAATGTTTGCTACAGTGCATAATTACAAAAATTCAATTAATTTCACCTGTTGTCCTATTTTTCCAATCATCTCAAATCTTTGGCTTTGGTAGCTTGAGATATTGGCTATTGAAGTGCAGAATATCTAATAGGTACTAGGTTAAAAAAGATTGTTCTATCCAGCTTCTCTGCCCTGTATGTTTTTAGGGGAAGAGTGTATATTCTTTTGCCTTCCTCTGCATGAAAAATAAGTACAGGTAGTCCTTTAGCTTAGTGACCATTCAAAGTTACAACAGCACCGAAAAAAATGACTTATGAACATTTTTCACACTTTTGACCATTGCAGCAGCCCCATAGTCATATGATCAAAATTCAGATGCTTGGCAACTGATTTATATTTATGATGGTTGCAGTATCCCAAGGTCACATGATCCTCTTTTGTGACCTTCTGACAAACAAAGTCAATGGGGAAGCCAGATTCACTGAACAGCTGTGTTACTAACTTAACAACTTCAGTGATTCACTTAACAACTATAGCAAGAGTGGTTGTAAATCGGGGCAAAATTCACTTAATAAATGTCTCATTTAACAGAAATTTTGGGCTCAGTTGTGATCATAAGTCTAGGCCTACCTGTATCCATCATGATTTTATAACAACAGAAACTATTGGTATACAACTCTTCTCAGAGACTAAGCAGATGATTTGTGAAAAAGGAGTTGGAACAGACTGCAGCAGTTGTGTGTATGTAGCAGAAATCTATCACAAATTTAAGCAGGCTTTTACAAATTCACTTGCCAAATAACTTGGGACAAAAGAGGGAAAAATGTATCTTGCTATGCCGGAACACTTGGTATTTTAAGAGGATATTTTAAGAGCAAAATTAGACTTCCAGAGCTCTTTTGGGAATGTTGTGCTGTCATTTGGTAAGCTGATGGAAGGCTGCACCATATTTGGTGTTCTGATGTTCAATATTATTTTTAGTTTTCTCTGTCTCTGGATCTGTTGCTCCATGCAGTCTCTGCATTTATGAAGAGGTTTCTCAGTTTAAGATCTTCCTTTAAAATACTTCCCACTTGCTGTTGACGTTATTCCAATATAGGTAGATATTTGGAAAAACAAATGGAAAGTTTGATTAATATATCTGCTGACAAGATGATTTCCAAATGTCCTTTTTATTTTACCTGTAATGCTGGCTTCCTTCATATTTGATCTCAAACTTTGTCTTTCCTTATCCCTTATCTCTATTTACTTTTTTCCAACTGTCTTCATTGATAATAGGATTTGTAATGCAAAAACAATTTGGAGAGGACAGAATTAAAAAATGCTACATAACTTATTTGCTAAATAAATCATTTGCTGTAAAAATCCCTTCCCCATATATTTTCCCATCCTCTGTTAAATAAACCCTGAAATAATTTGCCCATCTTTAGGAATGGACAAATTTGTCAATTTTACTGTCTCTCTCAGTTTCCAATATCTATTTTTTATATCCCAAGACTGCACTGGTTAGTTTTCATTTTCATTTTTTTTAGAAAGAACCAAACCATATATAGGATCGTGCATATTTCTACTAGTATAACAAATTCCTTATCTGTATTTTCTCCTACTGTATATTTGTTGGATGTCAAATTTTTAAATATGAACAAAGAGCAACTGTTTTCTGGTTGCTGTATACATTTTGGAAATGTGAATTTGATAAATTTGTATCAAATTATAAAAAAAATTAAAAATCTTCCAATCTCCCATTAACTTTACTGGGTCTTTGTGGAAGCCCTGCTGGCAGGAAAGCCTTCTACACCTTGAGAGATTTCACAGTCAACCAACTAAAGGACAGATAGTTCATATCTAAATTTATGTGAGCACTGACTCCAAGCTACTAACCTGAATTTTGTCATAAGTAGAGTTTGCTTCCTGGGACAATTGAAGCTTTAGTTTTTGGGTGGAGTCGGAGTCAAAAGTTACAATTATAGGGAAAAAATATTGAATTAGAAAGGAACTTCTTATTCAAGGAATTGTTACTTAGAAAAACGCACAGTAGGTAAATGTCTAGCCATTATAGCCAATGCAGTCCTACGCTGCATCAACAGAGGAATAGTATATCAAGATCATGTGAAGTATTAGTACCGCTATATACTGCCCTGATAAGACCACACTTAGAATACTGTGTCCAGTTCTAGTCCCCACAGTACAAAAAAAGTGTTTCTGGAAAGAGTGCAGAGAAGAACAATAAAGCTGGAGGCTGAAACAAATGATAAATGGTTACAGGAACTGAGAATATCTAATTTAATGAAGAGAAAGTCTAGGGGTGACGCGATAGCAGTCTTCCAATATTTGAGAGACTGCTACAAGGAAGAGGGGGGCAACTTATTTTCCACAAGAGGGCAAGACAAAAAGTGACAGATGGAAACTTATTCAAAGAGAGATCCAACCTGGAATTAAGGAGACACTTCCTGACAGTTAATCTGTTGAACATCCTATCTTCAGAAGTCTTGGGTTCTCCAGCACTGGAGAATTTTAAGAAGAAATTTGACAGTTGTTTTTCCAGAATGGTAGAGTTGGACTAAAAGACCTCCAAGGTCCCTTCCACCTCTAACATTCTGTATTCTGTACCGAGTTTCTTCATTTTATATATGCCAGTTAAGATCTTTTATTGTTTCTATTGTTTTTTGTATCTACAGTATATTGGTTCAGTTAAAAACGTTTGAAATTTTTTGTAATTTCTGAATATCAGTTGTATTGTATTTTGTCATCTGCCTTAAGTTTATTAGAATATAACCACTATTTTTTATTTTACTTGTTTTTTATTTTTTATTTTTAGGAGTATTGATTTTTCAGGTGGCTGCCTAAAGTTAAAAAGGAATTTTTACATTGTTTTATTTCCTTATTTAAGCAAGTAATTATAATTATACTTTGGATTAAAAGAACAAGCCATGGTTTGGAATATGAATTTTCTCAAGCAATATTTAATATGAATCGTAGTATATGAGATGTTTGGTTCAAATAGCAAATCAAGATTAGATCTCTGTGCATTTGTGGAAGATGTATGATTTGAAGTTTTGGTAAAACAAAAACTAAGTTTATATATCATGTAATTTCATGATAAAAATTACATTCCATTTTCTAATATTAGAAATAATAAAGATTGTTTGTAAAAATGAACCTATCAGAATTGATAGGCAGAATAATATTTAAATAAATTAAACAAAAATAATAAATCAGTTAAATAAAATCTTCAGTGTCAGCCATCTGTTGCATTTGTGGACTGCAAAATTGCAGTACCAAATTTTCAGTTCGGTTAGAACTTCATTTGGATTGTAGATTTTACTTAATCTATTAAGACAAGAAAAGATTAACACCAAGTGTCACTTTTAAAGTATGTGCCATCTTGAATAACATTGTGTGTTGAAATGATTTTTCCACAATACTGTACTGTTTGCTATTTTCTAAATTCTGTTCAAGGCAAGTAGCAATAGAATGGATTGGAAAGACCTCTGTTTGACCAGCTCTTTGACCCATGACATACATGTTTTGTTGCCATTGACTACTATTCTTCGCTGCCAATTTGATTTCTGTTGCAGTGTTTCCATTTAGAGTTTTCCCTCACCATTTTTCCTGTAGTCTTAAGAGTTGCTGACCAGGAAGATTACTCTCTGTAATCCATTTCTTTTCAAAATTAATTTGAGTTTTGATTTGTTTAAGATATAGCTGTCTTTAAACTTACAAAACTATATTTGCATAGAAGTACTGGTTTTATATTAGATGGATTACAGAATTGTTAAACTTTTTCTTATGTAGGTATGTATATACATATATGCTCATCAGCCAAATGTATGACATAACAAATATCACAAAAAGCTAATAGTTACTCACTTCTGTATACATGTTTATTCTGCTTACAAGTAAGGCCATATCAACCATGGTTTGTTAACCCAAGTTTATTATGATATACAGAAAGAGTTTTGTGCTGCTTTTGCCTAGAAGCAAATGAAAAATACTGGTTAATGATTTTATATATTTGTTTTTTCTGAATGAAAGATAAAATTCTGAAGTTTGGGTAGCTGAGTGATGATAGCATTAGCTGCATTCAATTCTAGTGGGAATGTAAGTTTGTACATGTTTTTCATAAAGTTAGAGAGTGCATATTACATGGATTTCTCCAAGTGGCAATTATACCACAAAACACATTTTTTCTTTGTGAGACTCTTGTTTCTGTTTTAGAATAAATAGATATTTTGAGAGAGTACCATACTGCTTTTCAACCTGCAGTTTACTTAAACTTATTTTACATAGCAGACCATAGTTGCAACAGAATTTTATTTTGAAAATATTCAATATATTCATTCAGCTGTGTGATTAGACTTGAACAATTCAGCTTATCTACATTGACAGATACTTTATATAATTGCAAAATCTAGTTTGCATTGTTTATTTAAGATTAGGAATTGGATTGTATTAATGTATAACATATATATAATGTATAAAAATGTGGCTAGGTGTAATAACATTTTATCTAGTGTGTTAACTCCTATTGTTTCAAATTACATTTCCTTCTTCCCTTCTCTTCTTTACAACAGAGGTATTCTCAGTGTGCACAGAATAGGGCCAAACTCTTTTTATTTCTTTAAATAACTCTTTTATTTGGAAAATATTTATCTGAAATAGATTCCATGGCTATTTGGATCTATTCTAGATTATCCCTGGTCATTTCATGGGACTACTTCTGTGTATTAAAACATAAGCCTTTGTGTTACCAAACAAAGGTTAAGCTGGATTTGCATATACAATCTCCTTTGGGATAATAGTGCAGATTGCATGGACTTTTGACCTAAGTGCTCCACATACAGATGTGAAGTTCAGTATATAAAATATCAAGTCAGAAAATGGAGCTGTTTTCATGCTAACCCCTACAACATGCACATGCTAATAAAAGGAGTTCTTGAAATTTTATTTTTAAAAGCCTGTTAAAATTCTATTTGCAGTTAACTTGTTTATATTTATGTATGTAAAGTATATTGTTAGTATATTTTAATGGATTTTATGTTTAGATTTGTCTTATTATATAAGCAAGACATATAAGTTTACTTTCTCCATAATTCTGGTGGTACTAATAATCTCATGCTAGTGTTGGCTCCCCTTTGGGTGTTGACTGGCTGTTCTTATGACCTGGACAGCTGATGACTTGGGGACAGCTCCAGCTGTGGCTGAATATCAATTTTATAATTTCATTTCCTCTTAGGGGAAATAACCCAGTTTGGTTTGGATATCACATTAAGATAGCGTTAGGCAAAGTTACAGCTGTGGATATCACTGGGTCTGCAATTGCCTCTGTTGGAGCCTGTTTGGCTGTCTATTTCATTTCGTTTTTGTGCCTTCGAGTCATGTTTTGATTTGTGGCCACTCAAATGGCTCTGTTCTAAGGTGGGATTAGAACTCATGATCTTCTTGTTTCTAGCTTGATGCCTTAAGCACTACACCACACTGGCTCTCTAATTCCAGATGTGTTTCTTGAAAATTAATTTATTTATAATTTATAATGGGCATGTGACTCTGGGCAGTTTGCAACATTAAAAAATCTAAAGCAGTGATAGCGAACCTTTTAGAGACCGAGTTCCCAAAAACTGGCCCCACCCCCACTCCACTCCCCCTGCCCGCCCCCCAGCCCCCCGTCCCACCTGCCCAGAGGACCATTCACAGCCTCCGGGGCCCGCCGCAGATCACCCAGGCAGCCCAGCAGTGCTATGGCGGCCACACCCTCTGCCCGCGTCCTGCAGCATCAACTGCATGATGGGGTGTGAGGGCAGAGTCTCGTCTCCACTGCCTGGCTGCCATGTCCTTGGCTGCACTGCTCCGTGTGGGCCACGCTCGAGGGCAACTCTCCTTCGGGGGGCTGCTGGAGAGGTGGGGGTCGCGGGGGGAGGCAAGGCTGGGGCAACGGCACGTGTGCCCACAGAGAGAGCTCCGAATGCCGCCTCTGGCACCCGTGCCATAGGTTCGCCACCACTGATATAAAGTATAAAACTCATACAAGTCCAAGATCACATTGTGGCAACTGGGTGGCTTTGTTCTACTTTACCTTAGCTTAGAACTTGTGTATGGGCAGCTTATGGTCTATTCCTCTGGCCACATCTCTGTTATAACCAAATTGTTCTATCTCCTTTTAGCAGTAGTTTAGTCTATTTGATTTCTTGGTGTTTTATACATGATGATATCTATGTGTGTAGGTGTCATTTTTATTTTTTGAAGACTATTAGCAACAAAGAAACATCATTGAATTGGCAAAAACTGATAAGTTGTTTTCATTTGTTTGCTGTACAGTCCAATAACATTCTTGCCTTGATATTTTCATCATTGTCATTCAAGTCCCCAAGCACAAGCAGCACAGCTTACTTGCATGTTCTGTAAATTTCAGATTGAACTTGACCATAAACCTTGTCAGCCTCTTCTTCGGCAATATTGGTTAGAGCATAAACATGCCCAACCTGTCACATCAACTGGTTGTCTACAAAACCTGACTTTATTCTGTCATTGATTACAGTGTACCCAAATACTGACTCTGCTTTATCTTTTATAACTTTGAAAACAGTGCAATTACTTCCTTGCTTATTATCTTTTGAGTAGTAAGCAATATGATCTTCTAACTTAGTGTCCACTTCCAATCCATTTCAATTCTCTGATGCCAAAGACGTCAGAGTGCAGTAAATTCATTTCATCTTTCACTGTTGACCTTTCCTGTCTTGATGCTGCTCACATTCCATGTGCCTACAGTATTTCTATTTTTACAACTTCAGATTTTATTCTCTTTAACTTGCTATCTGGAAAGTCACACCATAAACAATTCTGAAAAGTCCTCAGCTCTTTCTTAGTAGCATACCTAGTGCCATCTGACCTGAAAGGCTCATTGTCCAGCATTATATGTCAATAGCCTTATTTTGTCTATCCATGTAGTTTTACCATTACATTTTCCTGGTTAATATAAAATTATGCCTTTGCCATTGTCAGTAAATTGGTGATCCACCTCCCAAACCATCATATATCACTGCAGTGTAATATAGATAGCTGCTTCTTTTAGCTGGTATCAGCCTTCTAGGTAGGCAAGATCAGGAAATGGATAAGAAATATTGGAACTGTGCTTTGTTGTTATAGTAACAGAATCTTGAAAGCCTGCAGCATTTTCCCTTCCTTGATCCAGGATCAAGACATTATTTCTTCAGATTTCTGACTATCACTTTCCTTCCTTCCTAGAGTTAATTTATGTTTTGCTGTATTACTTCAAAGTCATCTCTGTAGTTTTCTGTAGCTGGGCAGCTGGATGACATTCATGCCTTGGATCAGGGGTCCTCAACCCCTGGTCTGTGGACCGGTACCGGGCCGCGGCATGCCAGCAACCGGGCCGCACAAACAAGCAATCTGTGGGATGCAGGCAGCACACAAAACCATGCCCCCTCTGTTCCATGGAAAAACCTCTCTCCACTTAACTAGAGGTTGGGGACCTCTGCCTTGGATAATCCTGTTGGAAATATGTACACTCCCACTGCTTTTTATTCATTCCACTCAGCAACACCCCTCACGCTGCCACAGTGAGGCAGCATAGCAGGCCTTGGTGTGACTACAAGCAATTTTGAAGATAGGAAATGAAATGGTTGCTTGTATTGCAAGGAAAACATTCTGTTTAGGCGTTTCAGAATTATAAAACAAATTATGCTTGTTCACTGCTCATATTCTTATCTACCCATACAGTTCTCCACAAAGCAGATATATATGTAAGAATTGAATCTGTCAATCTAAGTATTATGAAATACAAGATCAGAAGAATTAAGGTTTTAGACCAATTCTATTAATATGGGCAAGGTTATATGACAACAATAACAAATAATAAATAACAATAACAAAACAGATTACAAATATAAGAGCAGTTACATTAAGCTGAATTTTTATATTGCATCTGACTTTGAAGCATATTGCCTGCATCAATACTAGGTGTTTATATGATTAAAAATTGTAATAAAGCTGTAGTGCTCCTGATTGCATCCATTGAAATTAATATAGCTATAGGCTTCTGTTCTTAGAAGCGGATTGATCTACAAAAACTGATTCAAAGGTGTGTAGAAGGCTGTGGGGATTAGGTATTATGCAAATGAATGCACCGGAGAAAACTAAGAAAGTTGATAACATGTGCTGCCTTTGGCATTGTGATTAAAACTAATACCTGATTTCAGTGTAAATTTTTGGATAGGCTATATACAATTAAAAATGATTTTTTATTTGAAATAGAAGCCTCTGAGAATTGGGCAAATTTTCTCGTATGAAGATGAAAATAAGGTCACATATATGCATGCTCCTGCTTTTAATTAACAAGTCATACATATAAACTTTCAAAAGAGTCAATTTTTGAGACATGTAGAGAAGTAAATATCAGAATACGGTGCTGACAGTGCTGTATGAGTGAGCTATACTAGAAACTGATGAGGCAGGGTGTGCAGAGCCCTGCTTACTCTCTTGAACCTCTACTATCATGATGATACTGAAGTGTCCTTTTGCTTTGTACCAAATTGGAAGGCTGAGAGTCAGTATAGTTCAGTGATTTGTTTCCCATTGAAGCAGAAGCTTTGGGACTTTAGCAACAGGCAGATCATGCAGCATATCCTCCTTTGTCCTTGTTAGGGGCAGATTGTTGCATACTACATTTGCTTGCTTGTGGCTGCTTGCCACCACTTGTGGCCAGATGCCATGTGGTGCATTGCACTGTTGCTGCTCCTCCCGGCAGGATGCCGCATGGTGCTTTGGACTGTGTCACTGCTCGCATGCTTCGGGCCGTTTCCGCTGCTTGCACAGCGCTTCAGGCCACTTCTGTTGCTTGTGCGCTTTGGGCCACTTCTGTTGCTTGCAGCAGGGGACCACTTGGTGCTTTGGGCCGTTTCTGCTGCAGAAATGGCCCAAAGAGCCACGTGGTGTCCTCCCATGAGCAGCAGAAATGGCCCGAAGTGCAGGAACAACAGAAGTGGCCCAAAGCACGCGAGCAACAAAAGTGGCTTGAAGTGTGCGAGCAGCAGAATCGGCCCAAAGCATCATGCAGCATCCTGCCGGGAGGAGCGGCAATGGTGCAATGCGCCACATGGTGTCCGGCCACAAGTGGCAGCAAGCGGCTGCAGAAGAAGTCAAGCAGCAGCGCGACATGTGTTGGGGCGTGGGAGGGAGGCCTGGCTGCAGTGGTCCTAAGGTAAGATATTCTCCAAAATTAAGACCTAGTGCCTCTTGGAGGCAAAAAAAAAATAAGACCGGGTCTTAATTTCAGGGAAACATGGTACACTTGATGATGAACTAGATGAGGTAGAAAAAGATTAAAATTTGGGTAAGTGATCCAGGTAACTATTATTGCATTGGAAACTGGTCTTGATAAGCATTGATAACTCCTAAAAGAGTAAATACCTAATGAGGAAGTACTCCTTGGTTGTCACTGTATTTGCAGGGTATACCATTTCCGGTGTACCAGATACAGTCTTTCTTGAGGCACTTAGATTTGGTGATAGTTATCCATGTTATTGTTACTTCCTGCCTGAATTATTGCAAAGCACAATATGTTGGGTTACCAACGAAAAAGTGTATAAATGCTAGTGCATTTTATCCAAACAGTGTCAGATCTGTTTTCTAGGAATTTTTCACTCTGTGGTCATGTTAAACTACAGCTGCAGAAAATGTTGACTGAGTACTCATTGGAATAAACCTATTTAGCTTCGCCCCTCACCCCCAATAGCAAATTAAACCAGCAAGCCTCAGTTGCATAAGAATAATGACAGAGTTGACTTCTGAATGAATGGTATGGCAGCTACTTATATGCCCTTCATATTCTCAAACATTTTTAAATTAGCCATTACAGAATAGTTCATATGTAATTGAATTCTTTAAAAAGGATTTATTACATTTGGATAGAATATTCTGAAATCTAGTATCCAGTATTCAGAATTTTCTATAGTTTAGCAATAGAGAAATGGAATTAACTAAAAACCAAGCATTAGATGTCACGCTATACATTCAATTGAAAGAGTGTTTGTATATTTTCTTATCTAATAAGATTCTATAGTTATTGCTATATTCTTTTTCAGATTTTCTGCAAAAATGCCTGATGGCAAGATTCTACATTTTCATCCTTCTATTCTCCATTTTGGAATGCAGTGAGTATTTTGCACTTTTTCAGAATAAAGGCAAAATAATACCTATAATACAAAAATATTTTAAAGAAAAGAGCCTTTTGCCTATTTTCCTTTCTCATTACAATTATTTTATAAGATGCATCAATATTTTCAGGGTGATTATGAAAAGTAAATAATGGGCAACAGATACGAAATATTTTTTTAATTATGAAAGAAGCACATTAGCTAACTTTTAAAATAATTACAGCTCTTAAGAGGAATATGTAAAACAGCTATATTAACTTGCTTTATAATCTAAATTGTTTACCTATTTATATCATAGTTTTAGTGTTATATCAAACCATGGTTTGTTATGTGATCAAGGAAAGGGTCATGTGTTACTATGTTGAGTTTTCGATACTTTCAGCTATAGTTTGTCCTTGTCCTAAAACCCAATTGTACATATTCAAGCAGTACTCTTCTGGTTTGATTCTGCTTTGAAAAGCATATAAAAACAATATTTGGATAATACATTGAAATCAGCAAATTTTGAGAGGGCCACAGTACTAGGAAAGGATAATGTGTGTCATTGTAAATCATGACTTGATACTTTGTCTTCAGTTATTGCAAATTTATTTTTTTTAAACTGTTGAAAATAATGTTATTTTTGTGGAATATAATTCTGTAGTAGTTTGAGTGTTGAAATTGAATTGGAGCAAAAAGAATAATATATTATTTTAGCACTGTCCTCTATTTCACCTTTTCTTGTTTCTCTAGGTTACTGGGGCTACCCAAAGCTAAAATGCTCTATGCTTACAACCCTAATAAGGATAGAGACATTCTAGTGAATTCAGTGTTTACAGCAACTAGGCATTTTCATGTGTCCCCTGCTCATAGCAGAGTGAGTATTTTAATGTATTTTTGCAGTAGCATGCCAGTTTTTGCCAAAATGGCAACGGTTATGTTTGTAGGCACATGATCAATTTATAATTAGCAAATGAAGTTAACATTCATATCTGAAAAGAGACTGACATTGACTTGCTGCTGTCATATTTTATTTATTAAATTGTATTTTATTTATTAAACTTATTGACTGCCATCTTACCTCTTGGAATTGGAAGCAGGAATGCATTGAAGGGGATACAAAAATTTTTATTACTTGGTAGAAAAAAATATAGCTTGGTATAAAAAAAATCCTCTCTTCTATCATTTAGAAGACACACATTTTGTCTGAAGCAAATACTTGCAAAAGAGAGCAAACATTGCTTGTAAAATACACAGTTGCAAATAGAATGTTATATTTTATCAAATGTACACAATACTTAAATATTATTCTTTTATATTTTACTAATGCATAGCTGTTTACAAATGTTAATAATAAAGCATTCAGTATAACCCATTTATAAGAGAAACTTTGCTCCAGTGACTTCTAACAATAATTGTTACCGTATATCCCAATAATTTAGTTACTTTTCTGGAATTTTAGAATACTAGTGATTTAATAGCAAATGCAGAACTGCTTGTTTAGGGCAACCTGAGTGCTTTATGATTGCAGGCAGTGCTTGACCACATTTGACCCCAGAATTTCTGTTGCTAAGCAAGACAGTTAAGTAAATTTTGCCCCATTTTACGACCTTTCTTGCCACGGTTGTTAAGTGAACCACTGCCGTTAAGTTAGTAATATGATTATTAAATAACTCAGGCTTCCCCATTGACATTGCTTGTCAGAAGGTCACAAAAGATGATTACATGATCCCGGGGCACTGCAACTGTCATAAATACATGCCAGTTGCCAAGTGTCCAAATTTTGACGGGGATGCTGCAACAGTCATAAGTTTGAAAAACAGTCATCATTCTTTTTTTTTAGTGCCATTGTAACTTAGAATGGTCACTAAATGAATGCTCATAAGTTGAGGACTGTCTGTATAGAAGACAAAGTTCTAGCACTCTAAAATGATATGTGAATCAGTTTGAAAGTACATATGCAACTGATTCAATATTTACAGTAAATGTATACATTAACAGTCTTGGATGGGAATATTATTGAGAGACTCCTTCAGTGCCGTGAAGGACATGTAGGTATATCAGTGTATGGGCCTTTGTAGGAGGCCACAGGAATATGATAAAAGGTTTGGGAGGAATACAGTACATAGGCAGATTGTAAGCAGAATATTAAATATCAGCTCTGTCCCTCTCCACATTAAGATCTAAGATTGAGGTTAGATATAGATTGCAGGTACACCTGCAGTGAACTCCCTCCCCATTCAGTATCCGTATTGTTATACATGTTCTTGCTACCCTCTCTGTAGCTACAGGTAGTCCTTGACTTAAAATCATAGTTGGGACCAGAATGTATGTTAGTAAGTTGCAGTCATAAGCTGAGTCATATCTGATTTTATGACAACTTTATAACAGGCGTTAAGTGACTCTCCACAGCTGTTAAGCAAATCATGTGGTCATTAAGTGAATCCAGCTTTCTCAATGGATTTTTTTTACCAGTTTTGGTTGTAAATTGGCAAAAAAAGATTGGAAAACATGATCATGTCACTGTAGGAGGCTGCATCCTGTCATAAATACAAGGCAGTTGCAAGCACTCAAATTGCAATCACATGACTGTGGGGTAGTGCAACAGTTGTAAGTGTGAGTATAGGTCATAAGTCACTTTTCCCAAGGTAACTTTATCAAACAATTGTAAATCAAGGACTACCTATACAATGAAGTCTTTATGCATTGGTGCTATTTTACCATACTGAAACATCTGAAATCAATCTGAGTTTTATGTCTCCTGAAAATTTGAATCCCCAAACTGCACTCAAACTACAAAAAGTTTCTAACACAATGACACAAGTTGTAGCTATGATACTCATGTGCGCAACAACCACATTACTAAAAGCTGAAGTACTAACCTCTTTTTTATACGGTGCTACATGTGCAAAGATATCACTTCCTTAGAAACCTTTCTGTTGGAGGCCATTTGAGGCTCTGGTGGTTAAAATACTGACTCAGTCTTAAGACAGAAAGTTGTGGCTTTGGCTTAGCTTGTATTAATAAATAGACA
>NW_015386277.1:248169-256115 GCF_001527695.2 Protobothrops mucrosquamatus | reverse complement strand
ATACTCATGTGCGCAACAACCACATTACTAAAAGCTGAAGTACTAACCTCTTTTTTATACGGTGCTACATGTGCAAAGATATCACTTCCTTAGAAACCTTTCTGTTGGAGGCCATTTGAGGCTCTGGTGGTTAAAATACTGACTCAGTCTTAAGACAGAAAGTTGTGGCTTTGGCTTAGCTTGTATTAATAAATAGACACACTTTCCTGTGAAAGAACTGAATTATTTCTGATTTACAACCCATTAAAAGTATATTTATAATTTTGCATTATTATATCACATCCTTTAAAGAATAAAGTGGGTTGACAACGTGTTACTGTGTTCTGTTTCGTTTAGGCGAACATACTACAAAGTTTTCCCCCCTCCTTTTTGTAAAATGTAATATTTTTTCCTGTTATAAGTATATGACGTGAATGCATACAGGATGCAAACAGCAAGTTTGAAATGTGGTTCAACCCCTGAAACATAAAGCAACTTGCATATGAAACTGCAGAGCTGATATGGGATCAAGGTCTATATCTGTAGTGCTGCTTCTTTTATCCTTAATAGGCTAAGCCTTAACAGAACCTGACAACCATTTGCTTTAATGAAATGCTTAAAATATGGTTTGAAGATTCTTGTGTTTTCCTTTTGCAAAATAAAATTTATTTTGCAATTTATCATGTCTTTTTGAAGCAAAACAAATCTTGGACTTGCTCGCAAAGTATAAGAGATGCAATCATAACCAGTGCCAAAATTTTGGTATACTTAAAATGTATTAAAATGTTTTTCTATAATATTTCCTCCTTACTCTTGTCACAAATTACTCTGAAGTTGACCTCATTTCAAGGGTAGTTTTCAGGTTCAGTTGCTGTTGAAGGGCATCAGTCAACATAAACCAAGTATATGGAAATGTGAACCTATTTCCATAGAGATTTTCGCATCTCATCCTTAATGTTAAAATGTCATCTTTATGTGTGCGTATGAGTGTGTATATGTGTGTATTTGACTTTTCCTGTCATCAAAAGTATAAACAATTTTAGTAGCTTATCACCTACTCTTAAAATACAACTGTATTTTCTTTCCGTATTGCATCACTTATCTATAAACAAATCCTTATAGCTATATTGTTTCAATCCTGATCAGCAAAAATCCATTAAGGATTCTTTTAACCTTGATCAAATAAATCAGTTTTATATATCCCTTTTTATTATTAAAACATCAATCAGTTTCTTTCGTATGTCTTTTGTAACCTTTTTTCCCATGTCATTTTAAAATCCACCTTTATATTACTCTCAATCAAGTCAGGTAATATTTGTTCCTGTTCCATAGCATCTTTTAAACAGTCTGTTTGTAGAGGCAGACACTCTTAAAATTAACTTTTGGGACCATTGTTCAAAAATATCCTTTAATATGTCCTGTGTTAAAATATTTTGCTTCATTCTGTATTTGTAAATCGGGATTGAGTATTCTTTTCTGTTAATTGTAATCACTAGTTACAGCTGTACTGAGATTGTAATTTGCCATTTCATCCAGACCTTACAAGCTGTTGCTTACAATTGTAATGTAGGAAAAAGCCATGAGAATGAGAAGAGGATATGTAATATGATAGTAGTCACTGCTATTTGATACCACATGAAATCCATTTAAATCCCTTTAAAATGGATTTTATATTCAGGTGTAATATAGCCACTTTTTAGCCTGGAGTAATGTGTGAATGTATCCATTAAGGAGTGGCATTATGTTAGTGATTAATAACTGTGTGAATAGCTAGTAGCTGGATTTATGCTGTAATGCTTAGCTATAATCTGAGTTTTTGGCTTAGTTGTGTGTGTGAAGTTGGCCACCATGATTCATAAAAATGATTTATAGCTTAATGTTACGGGTAACCTAGCTATACTGGGTTATCAAAACATGATTAATACATTGAAGCCCAGATAATAGAATACCACTACTGTGACATTTTGAAGTACTTCTGGGATTTGGTTCTAGATTGGATGAAGTGATGTGCAAATGAGTGTATCTTGGCTAGTTTTATTTTAGTATAGCAAAGAGGTAATGGCTATCCATTTGGTCATTTATAATAATAATAATAATAATANGCTTCTGGAGGCAGGTTGTTCCACTGGTTAATTGTTCTCACTGTCAGGAAGTTTCTCCTTAGTTCTAGATTGCTTCTCTCCTTGATTAGTTTCCACCTGTTGCTTCTTGTCCTGCCTCCAGGCGCTTTGGAAAATAGCTTGACTCCCTCTTCTTTATGGCAACCCCTGAGATATTGGAACACTGCTATCATTTCCCCCCTCGTCCTTCTCTTCATTAAACTAGACATACCCAATTCCAGCAGCCGTTCCTTATATGCTTTAGCCTCCAGTCCCCTAATCATCTTTGTTGCTCTTCTCTGTAAGTGTAATAAATCTATGGCAATTTAATATATTAACATCAGATACTTTTTATCTTACTTGTAGGTGATTCCAGCAATGGGAAAAATTTATTTCAGAGTACTTTTTCTTCCAGTAGAAGAAGGCAGTTTTGAAAGTTCGTTATTTATAAATACCTCATCTCATGGAATATTTTCATATCAGGTAATACTAATTTACCAGCTGAAGATACTTTATTTCAAATGATGGTGTAGTGGACAAACAAGTGAAAGCCGACAAAGATGTATAGTCCAAATAAATACAATTTGCAGAACATTGACATTTACAGGTATCTGCTCCTCAAGTCTTCACTATCATGAAGGGATTCTGCATTAATGTTGGTGATTCTCCCTTAAGAAGAAGAATATTTATAAATTTTAATTATTATTATTTTTAAAAGACAAGTTGTCTTATTGGGAATATTAATATTTTGATATTCATCTCACATAATTTTAAACTGTGTTATACTATTTCGCCTTGATTTATTTTTGCAAGGTGTAACTACAAAATCTAGTTTTATGCTGGACTCGTTCTACAATTTAAGCAGTCATGATGGTTCATTTTTATATTTAATTGCAGAATTGGTCTTACTGGGGTGTCAGAAACTGGCATGAGAAAGGCATGTTTCTATAGTTTGTGTAGATGCCTCTGGATTTTTAAGCGGTTCTATTCTAGAGCAAAGCAGACTGTTTGATACACACTCACTCATTCCTCTCTTTCCTACTAGGAAACATAACATAATATCTTCATCCTTGTCTTATGAAAAACAAAGATCCTCTTTTCACTATAGTGGGGGGGACTAAAGCATCATGTCAACTGAGAATATAATGCCTTTGTTTATAGCCCTAGTTTTTATGCTAGCGTGGAACCTGGGTAAAAACTGCCTCCTTTTTGAACCCAGCTTCTCTGGCAAAGTTCTCCTACTTTCCTACTTTTTTCCTTCTTTCTGAAGACTGCCCTGTCTTTGTAAACTTGCGCTGTCATCACAGGCTTTGGAAAGCTGTGCTATCTTTGGAACAAGTCATTCTGGAGACAACAAATTTCTGAAGACAGAAGCTGGAAAAGTTGGGTCTGAAAAAAAGACAGCAAAAAGTGAAAGGTCGTTCCATGGAACTGGGACAGAAGACAGCTGACTGACCCAAAATCACTCAGCTAACTTTTACAACTAAGGCAGGACTAGAATTTGCAATTGTCTGGTCTCTAGCCTAGTGGCTTAACCACTAGTTGATTGTCTCTAAAGGAATGATGCCTTTTTCTGGGCTTAAATGATAATTATAGTAACTTAAGGAAGCAGAAACTTGAGTACAATACATCACAAGAGCCCTTACCTAAAAAATATTAAATTACTAGGCCTGTGCAGTTACTGTGAGAGTTCAGAAAAGTTGTTGCTTCTGTATTTTATAACACTTTTTAGGGATACATGAAGAGGGCAAATGGTATATTCGCTTTCACTTTTTAAATTAAAATTTGGTCTGCTTGTTTTACAAAAAGTTAAAGCTAGATGGGGTAGCTGGTTCAAATATAATGAAGAGAGCATTATGTTGGCTATTCCAGTAATAGATAAAATGTGATGCATGTCCTTAATATACACACACATACTTATGCATGCATGCACTTTTAATGCCAATAACATACAATAAAATCTTGATTAATGATTATAAACATGGAGAAAAAAGTGTTAATTAAATCTGAAGTTCTATTAAATCTGAATTGGGAAAATTTACATCACTACATCATTGACATTTGTGCATCATTTGCAGCCATTTACATCATTTGCATAATTTAAAGCAAGGTGCAAACAAATACAAATATTAATTTAATATTATTTACAATAGTGGCAATATCTGTAGCTCTGGTGAAGGTTTGCTTTCCGAGCTTGTGGGTTGATTCCAAATGTTTTGTTACCAGGCTAGGTAACATCTTCAGCGGAGTTTAGGGGATGTCGTTGTCAGTGTTTATAAGGGCTTCAGGTGTGAGTTTCACAAGACCCATCACAAGACTTTCACTGATGACTCACACCTGACTCATCACAAGACCGTCACTTGACACACCCACACCTGAAGCTCTTGTAAACAGAACACTGACACCGAAATCCCTTAAAATCTGCTGAAGACAACAACAACAACAATAATAACAACAACAACAATAATAATAATAAAGTTGGAAGGGACCTTGGAGGTCATCTAGTCTAATCCCCTGCTCAGGCAGGTAACCCTATACCATTTCGGACAAATGGCTGTCCATCTCTTCTTAAAAACTTCCAGTGTTGGAGCATTCACCGCTTCTGGAGGCAGATTGTTCCACTGGTTAATTGTTCTAACTGTCAGGAAGTTTCTCCTTAGTTCTAGGTTGCTTCTCTCCTTGATTAGTTTCCATCCGTTGCTTCTTGTCCTGCCTTCAGGCGCTTTGGAAAATAGCTTGATTCTCTCTTCTCTGTGGCAGCCCCTGAAATATTGGAACACTGCTATCATGTCCCCCCTCGTCCTTCTCTTCATTAAACTAGACATACCCAATTCCAGCAACTGTTCCTTATATGTTTTAGCCTCCAGTCCCCTAATCATCTTTGTTGCTCTTCTCTGTACTCTTTCTAGAATCTCAATATCTTTTTTACATCGTGGTGACTAAAACTGGATGCAGTATTCCAAGTGTGGCCTTACCAAGGCATTGTAAAGTGGTATTAATACTTCATGTGATCTTGATTCTATCCCTCTGTTAATGCAGCCTAGCACTGTGTTGGCCTTTTTGGCAGCTGCAGCACACTGCTGGCTCATATTTAAATGATTGTCCACTAGGACTCTGAGATTCCTCTCACAGTTATTACTATTGAACAAGCTACCCCCTAAACTATACCTGTACAGATGTTACCTAGTTGGTAATGAAATGTTCAGAAACCAACCCACAAGCTCGGAGAATGAACCTTCGCCCTCAATATTATTTACATTACAACGTTTTGAGGACTGTTTTATAAGAAACATAATTTGTTGTTTAGGGGAGTAGGTGTGACATTCAAAAAAAAATGGTCAGTTGCATCTGAAGTTTCCTGAAAGAAAATTTTATTTACACCCTAGATGTTTACCATGAACAGTATCTAATGCTGTAATTTATTGTTAAAATTGCTTTATATAAATGTGTTTGCAAAAGATTGCAGTTCTTTATTACATTTATTGTTGGAAATATTTAATATAACATGCTGTTTTACACTAGGTATTTGGAACCGGAACTTCAGAAGCTGTTTCAGAAGATTCTAGACAGGAGTTAGCAAACACTTATTTGCTGCTTCCACATATCAGTAGTATTCAGATCTCACAAACACTGGTACTGTATTCTTTTAAAAAATATCTATTACTCTCAATGTCCTGTTTATTAAGTACAGTATTAATTGGACTTTTAAGTGCGACCTGGAAAATGAGAATGGGTAATATATTGACATTTGAAGATTCTAATAATGAGTTTGTAAATAGTGGGAAAAATAACCCTATTGATGAAATAACCAATAATTAAGGGCTGTGGTTTTGCAGACAAGTGTTTCCGTTATGCTGAGGTTTTTGCTCTAAAAATAAAGAAAGCCAACTGTTTTGCTTTTTCATACATCCATACTTTGACAATATTCTCACTCACTGTCACCAGCTAATTTAAGCAGGCAAAATTCCTGGCATACAAACCAGTTTGGTACCATACCTGTTAAATAAGATACTATTAAAGAGAGGATCTCTTAATCAGATTTTTTTTAAAAAAAATTCATCTTGCTTACAAATAAATATTATTAAGGATTTCATTAACATTGATTGCTGCTGTTACTTATTCATAACAACATTGAGAAAGTTAGATCAATTCATAATTGTTCTGAAGCAATATTAAACTCTTTTACATAGCATTATGTAAAAGAGAAATGCACAATCTTATTCCCTTGGCTGCCTGCTTCTAAACATTGCAATGTGACAGATGCAGAGAAATAATTAAATTCAGGATTTTGGTAATCACATAATATTTAATTTTAATTAAGTTTAAATGCAAATATTTAATTTGTTTAAGAATTTAAACAATATTTTTAGAGCAATGTTTCTCAATCTTGACAATTTTAAGATGTGTGGACTTCAACTGCCATGGTGTCTGGGGAATTCTGGGAGTTAAAGTCCACAAGTCTTAAAGTTGCCAAGGTTGAGGACCCCTGCTTTAGAGTATTGCTTTGTGGTTAATATCTGAAAAGCTAAGTGTGAACCTCATGCTTGTAGCATTTGTCTACTGAAGCACGATAATAGAGTGACCAGTAGTGATTGGCCATTTTATAATAGATTGTTATCCAGAACTGAATTAATTGAATTAACATATTGACTGACCACTTTAGAGCAGAAAAAGCAGGAATGCAAATTTCAGGGCAGAAACCAGTGTGCTTTCCAATTTTTTTTTCTATCATAAAGTTTTTCTGTTTGTGCCATTGTCTTTAAAAGCTTTATGGGCAGAATAAAAGTGCATTGAAGTCGGTGGAACATAAATATTAGATTTATATGTGAAAGTATATAGGTAAAGGGTGTGATTTGCATGCTAAGGGCTGGGCTTCCCACTTTGCAAACAGGAAAAATTTAAAAAAGAGCTAGACTTGTAGACTGCTATGTGAACTTTTTTTTTTTTAAAAAAAGCTCTAGCTTAATGAGGGAAAAAGCACTTTATTGACCTGTTTATGAATAAATATATTTTTAAAGGGCAAGATCCACGTTCATATACGCTTAATAATCATAGAAAAGGGACAAGATTTTATTTAAAATAAAAATATTCATGCAAACTCGATCACTGGCTCTGCATGATGTAGCAGAAGCAAGGGGAACAGGTTTGCTAAAATAAGCGTGGTAACAGAAGTTTACTAGCCTTAAATATAGCAAGGCTGCTTACTCTATACCATGACAACATAAACAGTCCCTAGTAGTTTATTAAAAGATGCATTGATTGTTTCAGTTGTTATGCTGTTAGTCATTATACTGATTTATTAAATATTCTTTCAGTGTGAGTATAAGTATAGGTTTTGCTGATTCTCCTGTACTGTATTTTAACAAAGCTGATAATACACATACTTTTCGACCTTAGGTATTAATATTTTCACAAAATGTAGTGCTTATAGAAGGAATTTAAATAAGATCTTATATCTCCCCCTTGTGGAAATGTAAAACTTTGAATGTAGGAATGAGATAAAATCAGCAACAATGCTATTTAAATTTATTAAATTTTATATTATGTTTTTGTCATTTATATTTTGGATGCAAACTCTTCAATAAGTACCTTTGATAATCTGATACAAAATTATAAATACTTTTTCAAGTGGTTAACACAAATAACATAAATTACAATATTAAAAAGCATACATGCCATTTGTATATTATTAAAATGTCTGAAGTACATTGTATACAGTATATAATGGAAGGCTTCTATGATCAGCAACCTTGGGTCCAGTAATTAGAGACTCAGATTTCTCGTTTATGTTAGAAGCCCCAGATTTTGATACAGAAGAAAATACTTCTCTGTACTTTGACATAACCTTTTGTTCTATTTAAATATTAT
>NW_015386277.1:242145-247826 GCF_001527695.2 Protobothrops mucrosquamatus | reverse complement strand
TCAGTTTCTCCTTATTTTCCTCTAGATTTCAATTTCTTGAACTATTTTATAAAACTACTGGTTATGTATTTTTTTCAGGCAGAAACTAGGAATGTCAGTCATGTAAAAGTTCGCCTTGAATGCAGTGTACATAACAAATTGTATCATTATTTTAAGGTATGGCATGTATGTTTGCTCTTAAATTTGCTTTTATGGCTATAAGCATTTTATCTATGAGCAGTAAATTCAGCTGCTGTTAGATGTGACTTAAACCAGACCTGATTCATTGTTCAGGTATACATTAGCATATACACTGAAGTTATCTTTTCAAAACTAATTCTCCCCTCTTTATCGTTATCAAGTCTTTTTCAAGTAATATGTGTCTTAACATGAAAGCTCCTGTGTTCTTTTAAATATTTATTCATGAACATTATTAGAATTATTTAATAATTGCTCTTAAACATTCTCTTCTGTGAAAAATTAGCTTTGTTAAGCAGAGCCACTTTTATTCCAGATATTTTTCTCTTCAACTTCAAGCTGGATATTATCTAACATAAGTTTCTGTGCTATGTTTCCCTTCCTGTCTTCTTGATTCTCTTAAAATGAGGTAGACACAACAATTTATGTTATTAAAGTGACTCTAAGAATGTGCGAAACCTGCACACTTTTTTCATTGCCATTGTAACTGAATGGTCACCAAACAAACTGTTGCGAGGATTACCTGTACTCCTGAATAATGGAGGGCTTTGGAATGGAATGAAGGGCAGCTAGCTTCCAAAATTTTTCTTCTACCAACACAATGTTGAATGTTGAATGTCAAACAAAACTTTTTCTTTCATACTGTGCTGACCTAAAGTTAAAATCAAACAAGAAGATGGAATTTAGTGCAGCCTGTAGAGTTTTGAGCATATGAAACATTCAGCATTGGTCATGAGGTGGCCGATGAGGGCAGGAGAGTAGTTTAGAATTTGCAGGCCAAGCTGAAGGATTCCTAATTCCATTCTCAATAGACTAGCAGTGGGATACTACTGCTGCCCTCTTCGTAGTGCAGGTATTTAGAGCCACGGGTAACTGCTTCATTCTCTTCATTCATACTGTTTATTTAATATGCTCAAACTTTTTAGTTCCATTTCAGATTTACTGACTTCTAGATCCAGTAGTGGATCTAGCAACACTGCATCATCAATTGTAATATTATTACCCCTTCCATGGTTGCCTAATTATATGTAAATTATAAACTCAATTTACATATAATCATTAGTTAGACTTAATTAACTTAAACTATTTACATGAAAGCAATATAATATGTATGATACTGTTCTTCTTTGGGGTATCCATGCAAAAAAAATAATAATTCCTGAGCTAGTGCATAGCATACAAGAAGAATGCCAGCAGAGCATCCCTTTGCTTGTCGCACCAACAGTTTTGTTTTCTTGATGTGGGTAACTCCCACTTTTAAGACTTCTATTTATAGGCTTTTAATTATTTACCTGTGATCATTTTTGGATTTTCCTTTCATTTTATATTAGAATTGTTGCTTTGCATCCAATGACCTGCTTCTAGAAATAAGTTTAATGGTCCGAATGAAAAATGTGCAGCATGAATTTGTGGATCTTAGACAATACTTACTGGAGAACCTTTTTGTAATTTATGTAGCAATGGATAAAACACAGACCTCAGGTAAGGCCAAGATATATTACCATTTTGACTTTAATTTTTTTTAGACCATAGTATAGTGTTATAGTAGAGAGTTTACATTTGCTTCTGGTTTTATTCTTTTTGTATAGATGGTTCTACAGTAATCTTGTATGTATTACATTCGGGAAACAACCTTTTGTACGTGCAGGTAATTTTTAAAATATATATACATTATATTTTTTTGTTTCATATTGTTTTTGCGCTATACTTTTATGTTTAATAAATTGCTCACAAATTCTTGTTGATCACCTTATGCCTGAGCAGTTATAATACAGCAAATTATGATTTTATTGAAAAAGAAATTGGAATAGAAAATCCTCAATTCAAGGATCAAAATGCAAACAGGATTGTTACCAACATGTTTATGATGTTGAACAGAACATTCTTTATTTTACAATCTGGTTTAGAGGTAGAATTTAAGTGTTGAATCAGGTGTGCAAGGAAGAAACTATCCTGGAAACCAATATATTGAAAGTCTTTAGATATAATAACAGCAACAACAACATTGTCCCTTTCTCTGAATAACCAATTACTCTTGTGGAAAGGCTGCTTGATTCAAGAAGCTTTTAGCCAATGAAGTGAGAAGTGGAAAGTTGTGGGTTGATTTCCAGCAGGTTAAAGAGAACGGGTAATATATATAAGATTTCCATTTGGGGAAATATTTTTCTGTTTGCTGTCTTTATGCATAATTAGACATTCCAACAACCTCTTCCCATCTCTTATGAACAAAGGAAAAAAATCAGTCACTTTGAATGAGAATTGAAAAGAAGATTAGGACATACCTTTTGTGTAAATTGTGGATAAAAGAATTTGCACAAGTAGGGAGTGGGAAAGTGATAGTTTAAAAATCCAGAAGAATTTTGTAATTCTGTGCTAATTTTTTAGTATAAAACTGTATTAACAGACTTGAAACTGTAGTAATGGGTTTGTTCATTAGTATGAGTTCAGAATAAGAATGGCTTGATGAGACAAACTGCAGGGACTTGAAACTTTGCCTATTTTTATAGCAACTACGATAGAAATAAGTGATATAATTTGCCTTTTTTGCAGGATATAAAACATTTGACCCAGGAAAACATATTTACTTTGCTTTTTGAGCCAATAATGCTACCATCGTTAACCATGAATTTCACAAAAGTGGCTTCTATTACTTGTAAAGGTACAGTATTTTCATATGTTGTGTAATAATAAGTGATGTTTTATGGGTCTGTTTTTGTTCAGAGCTAAAAACTATTTTCACTTTAATTATTTTGTCTACTTTTCTAATAAAACAACAATAAAAGAGCAAAATGTATTAACATAGCATACTTTATAATTTGACTTTTAAAGAACATTTTCAAGTATATATTTTATTGAAATCCATGGTCCTTTTAGGATTATTATTATTATTTGCTAATTTGATAAATTTCCTTTCTATTCCCTCATCTAAATTTTTTATGAAGATAATGAAGAGTACTGGGCCTAGTAAGACGAGCCCTGGGGTACCCCACTGCTTATTTCCTTCCATGTAGATCCAGTTCCATTAAGGACTACACATTGAATGTGGTTTGTCAGCCAGTTACAAATCCATCTTGTGTTGATGCTGTCTATTTCACATTTTTCTAATTTACCAAGAAGTAGATTGTGATCTATTCAGTATGCCGTACTGAAATCCAAGTATACTATGTCTTCAGCATTTTGCTGGTCCACTAATTTAGTTACTTTGTCAAAGAATGAAATTACATTCATTTGATATGATCTGTTTTTGACTTTAGTTGGCTTCTGGTTGTAACTTTGCTTTCTTCTAGGTGTTTGCAAATCTGTTGCTTATCTTTTCCAGGATCTTCCTAGGTATTGATATCAAGGTGGTTGGTCTATAGTTTCCTGCATCCATTTTTCCCCCCTTTCTTTGACATAGGTACACTATGTGGTCATGAAAGCAACCAAGAAAGAGTTAATCTACTGGATAGAACAACTTTACTTAAGCCGTGTCTTTTACATCCAGCGATAGAAGGGTGAGTTTTTAATGCAAATATGTAATAATGTTCTACAATGCAAAATCCTCAAAAATAGGAATACATATTCTATAATTTAGAATTAATCCATATATCATAACTCATTTGACATGATTTAAAAACAATTTCCAGAGACTCCAGAGGGATGTATTGATTTTTTAATGACTTATTTGGAACAGATAGATTTTACTATATATTGAGATTATAGGGTTAGGAAGGAAGGAAGGAAAATGAAAGGAAAGGAAAGGAGGAAAAAGAAAGAAAGGAACAGGGAATTTCCAGATTAATTTTCTTTTTCCTTTTTATTGTATTTTGAAAAATCCTTATGCATTGTATTGTTTTGATACAGAGATATTTATACAATATTAATTAAAATTATTGTCAGTCTTCACATTTAATTGTTCATTTTATCTCTGTAGGTATTTTGGCATTAATCCATTTGCAGTGATATTTCACATAGAACCACATCACAATATTTCAGCATTTTGGTCTGTTTGGTTTACAAATAATTTCGATTTTAGCATTATGCTAAATGATGTATATGTGTCAAGGCAAACTAAGGATATTCTAAAGGTAATTCTTTTTATTTCTGATCTCATAGTGCACTTTTCTTCAAATGACTATCTATATATGCTTTCATTCAGCTCAGTCATATCTCCTTTCTGTAATTTGTTCGTGTATGTATCTATATTTTTATTCATTCATTCTACATAAAATACTGATACCTTATCTATGACTGGTATAAATTATGAACATTTATATGAAGTAAGTATCACTGTATCATAAAATATAAATTTCAAATTCAGTTCGGCGCATCCCATCAACAGTAATGCACAATGCAAATACATCATAGCGAACCAATGTGAAACTACTGTGATTTGGGTATTAGAGGTTAATGAGTACAAGACCTCTCAAAAGGTCTGCTAAGTAAACTAGAATGATGCAGTTTGGGGCCTTCCCAGTTTATTTTAGCATCTAGTAGCTGTGAAGTGAGCTGTTTAACTTTCTTATTCTGAACAGCTTCTAAAATGCCACTAAGCATCAATACACGTTTGAGAAATTATCCTACTTGTGACTGAATTTGTGAAGCACCAGCGAAATTGTGAGGATGTTGAATGTTGAACTGATAATCAGTTTTCACTTTGGGACAATATATTTGAAACACGATTGGTAATCTTCATAGTCTTGGCTTTATGGAATTTCTAGATATTGAAGGAAATGGTCTTGCAGCAGAGACAAGATATCGGCAACAGGACAAACACACCCCTTGTTTGCTGTTTTATTTTCATTTACACTAGGATTAGAATCAAAAGGCGTAAAACCAAGTAGCATTTGTACATGTTTATTTACCATAAACTTAATCTGAAGTTTTTGTCATTAGGTTCTGAACTTCACAGGAGCCCTGATTCTACCTCCTGGCTGTTGGAATGTGTTTTCCTTGAAATATCACATACAGGAATCTGTAACAAGTTTGTTTTCCAGTATTTTTGTGACTACAAATGTTGGAGTGATATTTGAGATTCCACTACAGATTTATTCTGCTTTGTCTCAGGTACTATATTTTTCTAAATTTATATATACAGAATGCATTGAATAATAATATTATTACAAAAGTGGTACTGTCTCTTCTACTTGCAATTTGTTGTCTGTGGAATTATTCTCCATAACATAGAAAGACAGGAAAACTGTTAACAAACTAATAAATAGCTCCCAGATGGCACTTTCATCTGGGGAAATATATGAATTAAGATTGTTTTGGTCACCTATTAATATTTTGGATTTTAACTGAAATTGTTTCATTTTTTTTAATTTATTGCCATCTGTAGTCATAATGTTTGAGTTGGGCAGTCATATAAATTGTATTTAAAAGATAAATAAATAGAATTGAAGCAGTTTTTCCTGAATCTGGATTAAGTAAGACCCAAGATTTTCTGGACCACTTTGTATTACCGTGACAGAAATTAAAAGCTTTTGGTCATAGGAGTTTACAATTGCTATGCTTTTTTCTAA
>NW_015386277.1:218252-241946 GCF_001527695.2 Protobothrops mucrosquamatus | reverse complement strand
TATTGCCATCTGTAGTCATAATGTTTGAGTTGGGCAGTCATATAAATTGTATTTAAAAGATAAATAAATAGAATTGAAGCAGTTTTTCCTGAATCTGGATTAAGTAAGACCCAAGATTTTCTGGACCACTTTGTATTACCGTGACAGAAATTAAAAGCTTTTGGTCATAGGAGTTTACAATTGCTATGCTTTTTTCTAATTTTTTTAAAAAAAACAAACAAACACACATTTTAAAATTATGTCATTTAATTTGTGTTCTATGTGTATTTTAAAAATTCTCAAAACACATAAAACATAAGAATGAATCATAGTGCAAGCCGGCTTACATTTAGAAACTTATTTTTGCAAGATAATGTTGATTAACCCGTTTTTCAATTATCTTTCAGCAAGGGGAGACTCATTTTGAAGTCATAGCACATCATGATATGTACTGTTCCTTAAGAATGTCAGACAAAGGTAAATGTAGAAAAAATAATGTTTTAATCTGTTATATCAAATAAATATATAACAACTAGCATTCATTTCTTTGCAACACTATTTATTCTTTATAGATCTTAGCAATATTCTGTCCTCGCTGCTTAATATTTTGTAGTACAGAGGTTTAGATTTTGGGGTGTTTTTTTTTACAAGAATAAGAAAATAGGGCAAGGCAGTGCATCGGAGGAAAGATAAGTCAGATGCTCCAGCATAAGAAAGAGAAATAATAACAAGGGGAGTTTCTTTGTATATATCACATGTATTAGATAAAATTTGTTGTTTAATTTTTTAAAAAGTATAGATTCTTTGGTACTTTCCTAAAATGAGATGATGGTCAGAGAAGTATTAATAAAAATAAACATTGTATAACAGTATAACTGAGTATTATTTTCATTTTAGCAAATCTTCTTTGGGAAAGAAGTCTTTCTCTTGACAGCTCGACATGGAATGTGGATTCTGATCTTGCATATGAACTCCATGAAAAATGGCAAAAAATTAAACAGAGTGAAATTTGCAGGTTTGCATAATAAATACATACATACATACATACATACATACATACATACATACATACATACATACATACATATATATATATATATATATATATATATATATTCTTTTAGCAATTTTGTCTGCAGCTAGAGTTGTGGTTTATAATTAAATTTCTGTAAGTGCCAAAAATAATCATAACTCAAATTAAGATGAATTATGGGTAAAATGTCAGGTATAGAGTGCAACTTACTTTTTTTTCTGACTTAATCAGACCCTAGACTTGGGAGGAAGGGCTTGCAAGACAGTCTGGAAACAGGTGTCCAATTGGCCATATTCTTTATCTCTCATCCCATTGTCATCTTATTTGTTCAGCCACTATCAAAATTAGTCTTAAAAATACTATAAGCAGTGGAGTAAAAGAAGCACATTGCTTTGTATTGGACATTTAGCACCATGTTGGTTTTCTTCAGCTCCTCTCATGAGGGGAACTCAGCCAACATATCTTATACTATTTACTATATGGCAAAGGCAGATATAAACATTTAAAAATGAAACCTTGCAGGTAATGGCAGAGATTAGCCCTCCTTGCATCTGGCTCTGATGAATAGGATTAAACACCAGTTTCTGATGCCAAAGAAGGATTGGATAATCATTAAAAGGAAAAATGAAGTGTATACTGGATGGAGAAAAAAGGCTAATAAAGTAGTTCAATGTTTCTCAAGCTTGGCAACTGTAACATGTGTGGACTTCAACTCCCAGAATTCCCCAGCCGACCAAGCTTATTTTATTTAGTTAATATTTTGGTTAATATATTTAATTAATAAATTACATTAGTTAATATTTTCAGCACCATTTGGTATAGTGAAATATTAAAAAGTTTCAAACCTATTTTGTTTAAAAATGTGTATCTCCAATGATAGTGTTTTGTTTTTTTTAAAAAAAGAGGAGGTGGCAATCGCAGCTAGGAAAACTTCTGCACAACTTCACGTTGTGCACCAGTTGCAGCCTTTCCTGGATCAGGAATCCCTGAGCTCAGTCATTCAGGCCATAGTCATGTCACAGTTGGACTATTGTAAATAATTTCACAAATATTCCCAACCAAAATATATATAATTGATATTTATATCAAAACATTAAAATTATTGACCATTGTTTTACATATGTTATCTCAACAGAAGAAATCTTAGGGAAATTATTCAAGCTGCTTATCAAAAAAATCCTGAAGAAGAATCATCTGCATTATCTTTTCCCCATTTGGTGTCAGAGGTTGGTCTTACACTGAACTTCAGTGCAGCTGCACCAAAGAACAGTATGGTGAGATTATATTATTATGTTTGTGAAAAAAATTCTAATTTTGTAGGTATTGCATCAATCTAAAAGAATTTTGACATCAGCTGATGTGTTGGAAAATTGTAGAACCAGGCTGAAGCCAATAATTTAGCTTATCATTTTGCACGTCCATTGAAATTAGTGGAAAGAAATTTGTTATGTATAATTGTAAATATCTGATAAAAAATAAAATTTATAACATGCCAAAATATGCCTCAAAATTGTATATTAATAACTTGAATTCTTTAATTATTTAGGTAAAATATTTTACGCTAAGAAACCCTTCATATTTCCCAGTTACATTGCAACTCCTGCCTCTGTCCTTCTATCCTGATCCTCAAGCTCCACTGAGTCTACTCAACAAATGGTAATAGCTATTAAAGATTATGACTTTTATTTTATTATCTCAAATGAACACATACAAAGAATTCCATCTATGTCTATGGTACTGAATGTGTGTAGTGTGAGGAATGTATAAATCTATTATATTTATACCATTTGAGATCATTCTGGAATAGAACAATAGATTATAAATAAATAAACTGTAAGTTTATTAAGTTTATCAAAAAATGTTATGTGTGAAAGTTATAGAGAAAGGAGAGACAGTATGCATAGCAACCATGTTTCCCCGAAAAATATTTTTTTTGCCTCCAAAAGAGGCACCAGATCTTATTGTGTGTGTGTGTGTGTGTGTGTGTTCCTCTTACCTCCGGCACCAACAGCCCCGCCCAGCTGGCCCACTTTTTCTGCGGCCAAAGGAGCAGCTTCATTCTGCAGCTGAGAATGGAGCTCGGTCTGCATTTTGCAGACAAAGGCCTTTCCGGAAGGCCACTGCAGCTGAGAACCGAGCTATGGATTCAATCCATAGTTCGATTCTCGACTGCAGAGGCCTTGTAGAATTGAGCTATGGACTGAATCTATAGCTTGGTTCTTGGCTGCAGTGGCCTTCCGGAAAGGTCTCCGACTGCAAATGCAGGCCCAGGGACACCACAGAAGAAGTGCACCAGTGAGGAGAGGCCTGGCTACAAGGTAAGTGGGTAAAGGGCACGTAGGGCAGCTCCATACCCCCACCCTAGCTTGATTTTTAGGTTTGTGCCTCGCCCCAAAACTAGGGCTTATTTTTGGGGTAGGGCTTATATTAGACCCACCCCCAAAAATCAAGCTAGGGGTTATTTTTGGAGTAGGTCTTTCAGGGAAACACGGTATGCATGCATTAGGACTTCTGTGCTCTTAGTGGTCTCAGTTGCATAGAGTTCCCAATTCCAGTTGATTTTCCTTCTATGGAACATGCAGAGGTTGAGAATAAATGATAGTAGATATGATCCTTTTCTTTTTCTTTCTTTCTTTCTTTCTTTCTTTCTTTCTTTCTTTCTTTCTTTCTTTCTTTCTTTTCTTCTTTCTTTCTCCCTCTCTTTCTCCCCCCCTCTCTCTCTCTCTCTCTCTCTCTCTCTTTCTTTCTTTCTTTCTTTCTTTCTTTCTTTCTTTCTTTCTTTCTTTCTTTCTTTCTTTCCTCCTGTATTATTTTATAAGGCAGCAAACATATACAACACACCTTCCTTACCCACAACAACAAACCTGTGAGCTGACTTGGGCTGACCAAGTGTCATCTAGCTGGCTTTTATGACTCAGGCAAGACTAGAACTCACTCTCTCTCACTTTCTAGCCTAGTGCCTTAACCACTAGACCAAATTGGTTCTCATGATTTGCAGCAATAGGCTGTAAAAGTGGGGGTGTGGAGAAGTAAAACAACAGAAGTGTCATTGCAACGAAGCTTTGTCCCTTTTGTGTATGCATGAGGATGACATGACACTGCTCTTTTCACTTAGACAAAAGTAGCAATCTCCTCTAGCTATTGTGTAGGAAAATTGGTCTAATTCTCTCAAAATTCTTAATGGTGGCTACATTATGTCTTCTGGCAATAAAATTTATAATATACTTTTGAACTGTAAAATATCCTTTCTTACAGTACAATGACAAAAGCGATATTTCAAAACAATTAAGAATTTGTGGTTAGTACATGATTTATGTATTTAATTACATAAAAGTATTTAATACTTTTCTTTCAAAACAAAACATTTGAATTAAATAGAAACTTAAAATAACTGACTGTTTTAGTTATTTCTGTGACGTTTTCTGTGTTTGGGGTATAACTATTTTAATGCATTTTGATACAGGTTTGGTGCAAATATACAATCTATTAATTATACAACCACTGAATTCAGATTGATAGAAGAGTATACTTACAGGGTAAGTTATGCCTTGTGTTAAAGTGATGTAATACATTCAACATTAGGGAACTTAAAAATAAATCTACATTAAATACATTCTCCAGCAACTTACTGTTCCCAGAATGTGTTATTTATATACACAAAAGGCACTCAACTATTCAGAGTTATTATTTGCTATGAAATATAAAATTAGCTTTCACATGATGTGCAATATTTGCTATGAAATATAAAATTAGCTTTCACATGATGTGCAATATTTATTCATTTAAAAAAAACCTTTCATTGTCACTGTTGCATATTTTTCATTTTGTGGAACAATTAAATAATACAGGGTAAGTCGCAGAAAGATAAACCCTGTTATTAGAGAGTATACATTTAAAAGAGTGAAGTTTAGTTAGAATACAAACTCTAATCAATTGGGATTAAAAATTGGAAGAAAAACTAGCTCTACCACTGAATAAAATGATTACCACAGGTAAATGACAGGAGTTAGGAAAAAGAAGTTTTGTAGAAACACTGCCTTATTTTTAAGTGTTATAGAAGATTGCTTCTAGTACAAAAAGAGAGAAAACCTCGAAGAAAGATTCATTTGCTAGTCTAGTCAGTTTTTATATATTACCATATATAAGGTAATATATCTTAGGTACTGGATGATAGCAAAAAGATACAGTAAACTAGATATTTGATGGTATAGATTTTTACATCTGAAGTATGGTGGTCCTATTATATGTAGAAGTGAAAGTCATTTTGTCTCTGGTAGCGAGAAATTTCGAATGATTTGAGAGTGATACACAGTATCTCTAGAAAAAAGAAAAGAGTGTAGAAAGACTGCATAATTTTTATTTGAGTGTGTGGGATGGATTCTATGATAAAATGGTTCAAAATTAGTTAATTTTATTAGAAATGTAACCATCATGCTTAATTTGTTCATTGATTTCACCAACTTTAATCTGTATCCAGTCTATTAATTTTGGTACACATGTTCTGTAGTTCTGATATTTCAGTTTAAGATTGTTATCCTGTGTGTTGCCTAAGCTTTTGTTTATGCAGAAAGTAATAGTGTAGAGTAAAAAAAAAGATCTTTAACAATAAATTTATTTATGTATTATATCAATTTATATAGTCATCCATTTCATAATTACAAGTCCGAGTGGCAAACTTGTTTCTTGATTTGTTGCTAAAAGTAACACACTGAGTTTTCCACTCAGTAACATTCATTTCTTAGTAAACAATTTGAAAAAGAATTATTTTCTTACAAACAAAAAAGGGCATCAGAATATTTTGTTGATCTTATTAATCTTTATTTTAAAAATATACAAACATAAATAATATATTCTTATTTGTATTTTGTTTGGCAGGGTGAACCACAGGAAGGCCATGATTATATCAGATCTAGTTCAGAGTTGCTTCATTTGAAATTGCAACCTCTAGAAATGAAGAGAGTTGGAGTTGTCTTTACACCTCTTGACTACAGGAGAGTAACTTCCCTTATATTAGTCAGGTAGGTCTACTTTTTACTTTCTTCAAAGAGGGTAAAGCTAAAAAGTTCATTGCAGATGTTTTAAAACACTTCACATTGAAATATATGATATGATGTAAACCAGTGGTCCCCAACCTTTCTGTCTCCATGGAGCGGCAGCAGTGGTGGGGGAGGGGGAGAGGGGATGGTTTCACATGCGCTTGCCTGTCGCTTGTGTGGCGCGGTTCCCAACAGGCAGAGGACTGGATCCAGGGCTTGAGGTCCGGGACATGGACTGTGGGTTGGGGACCCCTGATGTTAACTCTATAGTTTGTATGTATAATGTATCTATATGTCCTTGAATATTTTATATGTTCTATGCCTCCAGTAGTCAGTTTTGTTCACACAAATATAACGTTCTTAGCTTTTCATTATTGAAAATCCTTTTTTCCATCATGAAAGTCAGTGTCAATTCAAGATGTTCCTATCCATGAGGTCTTTAGGATAAGTTAATTCATTAATAATACATTAGGAAAAGGAATTACCACTATGTTTCTAATTTTTGTTTTGAGATATATTGCACATATTATATGGTGTTGGGTGATTTGTGATGGTGCTAGTATTTTTTTCTTAAATTAGTTACCAAGTTTGTTTTGATTTATTGCAGGAATAATTTGACAATCCTGGATATGGTTTATGTTGAAGGCACTGGAGCAAGAGAATTATTGAAAGTAGGGGGAAGGTTACCTGGGGCTGGAGGATCTCTTCGATTTAAGGTGCCAGAGTCAACCCTTATGGACTGCAGACGACGTGAGTGCGAAACTTGTCTGTTGGTAAGGGATTGAATGGGATTAGTTTCAAGTGTGCAGATATGTATGGTTAGAAGAAAGGTGTGTAGAGACTTAGGTTCATAACATGCATGTATGTTTATTCACACATCTCTGATTCTTGTTGTTACTATGATTGTAAATATGTGCCATAAATGGATGGATAATATATAATGTAGTACAGAAAATTTTTTGCATTAATACAGGCAAAATGTTGAAGGGGCATTGCATATCATTGTTATTCCCACCTCTTGCCTTGCATATAAATGAATGTATCATAGCAACATTATGGGAAGATTTGTTAACATTATAGATTGACTGCTAGAAAAATAACAATATATCAATTTTATGATTTTCAGAACTGAAAGATGGCAAGCATATTCTGTCTATCACAAAGAACTTTAAAGTTGAGAACATTGGTCATCTTCCTATTACTGTAATGTCTATGAAAATTAATGGGTACAGATGCCAAGGATATGGGTTCGAAGTACTTGACTGCAGGGAGGTTTTTTTGCCACCAAATTCTTCACGTGACATTAGCATTGTGTAAGCATTTGTTCTTTTATCGATAAACTTATTGTTTCTTACAATTGTCTTTAAATGAGTAGAACCTTCATTCCCTAAAATATTTTCATAGAAAATACTATAATTCCCAAATTCTTTCTAGTAAAGATTTTAACAAAAGTTTACTTCAGTAACATATTCTGTAACCTGCAATGTTATCTCAGATGTTGAGATTAATCTTTTAAGACATAGTTTGCTTTGCTGGCTGCTTAAATCATTATTTATGGTTAATTTTGGTCATAATTACCATAATTCAGAGCAGTGAGTGTTTTAGCCTTCTTAATGCAATCTTTTGGCAAAGGCATTTCTTGTTACACTATTCCTTCCTGAACTGCTTTGCATTTCACAGTTACTGATATTAGATAGGAGAGAAGTTTAAAGAGACTGCGACAAATATATTAGAACAAGATTATGCATTCAAAGCATTTTCTCATTTTGTGTTGAAATGATTACACCTTTTTACTGTTCAACTTTCTGCTAAAAATAGAACATATTTCTGGTAAAATCCTGTTATCCAGGCATTTATCACTTTTTTACTTTCTTTGGTACATGTCTATGTGGATGATGCTTTGGTACTACTCCTGCCTAGAGTAGTTAATGAGGCCATCATGTGGATATGTAGCTTCAGAAGGTCTCAACAGAACAGTTTATTCATAGTTGATGTCATGTGTCTGATTAACGAAACACTTAAAAGGACTTTCAGGCATGCAAATACTGTATATTCTTGCTTTGACAGTTTAAATGTGTGTGTGTGTGAGAGAGAGAGAGAGGGGGGGGGAGAGGGAGGGAGGGAAAGAAAGAGGAGTACCTTCATGAAAGTATGCTTCCACAAAAGAAAAACTGACCTTCGCCATCTTCTTGCCCCTACCGCTGACAAAGTGTACCCAGCCTGGTCCTCCGTGAGGCAACTGCTGACCACATGAGACCTTCTTCCCAGTCCTCACAAGGAAATTGCCATGTATGATCTTGGCAAGAAAACCTTGCATACCTTTTCAGCAGTGGGAGCAAGAAGAATAGTGAATGTCAGCTGGGTGGTGGAGCACCCCATAGAAGAATAAGGCTGCAGGGATGGAAAAGACAGGCAGGTGAAGGGAGTTGAATCATAAGTGCAGATGGTCTACCAAGCATCTGCATTTTGAACTCATGAGCACTGTATCTTAGAGCAGGGGTCCCCAACCCCCAGTCCATGGACCAGTAGTGGGCCACAGCATGCTAGCAACCGGTCTGCACAAACAAGGAAAGTCCCATCCACAGGATGCAGGTAGCACACAAAGCCATGTCCCCTCCGGTCTGCAGAAAAACCTCTCTCCACGTAACCAGTCCCTGGTGCCCAAAAGGTTGGGGACCTCTGTATTAGAGAACTAGATGTAAGCACCATTTGTTCAGTGCTACCATAACTTTGAATGGTCACTGAATGAACGGTTGGGATTTGAGGACTACCCGTATTGATCTTATTCCCAGCAAAAGCAACTATAAAACAACTATTTAAAAAGGCTCTAACTTCATTGTCTTGGTTTCTTTTTTTGGTGCAGTTTTACTCCAGATTTTACATCATCTTGGGTTATTCGTGAGCTGACTCTGGTTACTGCTGCTGGCATCGAATTTCACTTTACGCTCAATGTCACCCTCCCTCACCATCTTTTACCCATATGTGCAGATGTGGTACCAGGACCCAGTTGGGAAGAGTCATTCTGGAGGCTCACAGTACTCTTTGTAAGGTAAATCATTAAGAATCTCAGAATGCTTACAGAAATAAACTCTGTAACAATAAAGGAATAATTATTAAATAACTTTAACAGATGTGCATGTTTTAATCAACTGTCACTAAACTTTTCCTCTAGTAGGTTTTTAAATTTTCATTATAAAAGAGGACTTTTTTGCTATTAATATTGATGAATACAAAACTCTTACAATTACTCATATGGGTAGTTGATCTTAATGCAATTGCTTGGTATCCAGTCAGGCACTGAAGAACATACAAACCCAGGAAGAGGATAACCTTAGCAGTTAAACAGAAACTAAAATATATGAAGGTACTGCTAGTCTGACAGTGAACTTATTCTGGTGGAGAAGAATCATACGTCCCAGATACCATCTTCAGTGGGTTTTGCATCATACTAGGCCCGTGGTGGCGAACCTATGGCACGGGTGCCAGAGGCGGCACTCAGAGCCCTCTCTCTGGGCACACGCGCCTTTGCCCCAGTCCTAGGCCTTCAGTTGTGTTTTATAAAACCTTTTCGCTTTAGGCCTTCACCGCCGTGTGCAAAAAAAAAAAAAAAAAGGTTCAATCAGTCAGTCAATTTCAACTTCTCGCAGGGGAAAAAAAGATCTTGCGAAGTTGGAATTGATTGATTGAACTTTTTAGTCCCACCCAGTCTGCAGTTACCACCGCAGCCACGCCCACCCAATGGACCACACCCACCCAATGGGCCACACCCACCCGGCACCCGACGATGGATAAGTGGGTTTTGGGTTGCAGTTTGGGCACTCGGTCTCTAAAAGGTTTGCCATCACTGTACTAGGCTCAGTAAATTCTGGAATCTATCAGAATCATGCATAACTTTAAAATAGTGTTGATAGAATGCATGCCATGCAGTTTTACATATTGAACCCCTTACAAAACAAAGTTTAGGATATGGCGACTTGTATAACAGTAGTCAGCCTTTGACTATAACTTCTTGGTCCCTTCAAACGTATTTTATCAAATTGAGACTAAATGAGCTTTAAATTTTGCACATTTCTCATTACTGTTTCTGTGCATGTGTTTGCATTTACAGTTTGTCCTTATTTGGTGTGATCTTGATAGCTTTCCAGCAAGCACAGTACATTCTAACAGAATTCATGAAGTCAAGACAGCGGTCAAACCACAATTCTGCACTGCAAAACAACAATTCTGTGGACATCATCAGTTCTGAAACTTACAAGTAATGCATTTTCCCTTTCTATATAAAATTCCTAGAAATTTTATTTAAAAATTATACATTAGCGGTAGCTGGTATTTCTAACATCTTAGTTGGGATGACTGCTGTTTTATACTGAGAAGACAAGTTACTGTTTAAAATTTGTGGACATGCATAATATAGATTTGCATATTTGCATATCCGAGCATATGTATATTTGCATATTGTATTTCTCCAGTGGAAGAGGGACAAAAAACTAGGAGAGATAGACATAGTATAAGTTTAATAAATAAATAAAATAAAAAAAATAATATTCTGATTATGACATATATTAAGGGAGCCAGGAAATATAAAACTGAAAGACATAGAAAATACAATAATCCTTTCAGAAGTATCAGCTTGATTTCAAAGTTTCATGCTTGGTTCCATGTTTACAGCTTTTTTACTGCTTTGTTTTTGGCAATTGTCTAGAAACCATGCAATCTTTTTTATAGTAAGTTGTATAACTTTATTTTAAAATCAGGAGTAGCTGCAGAGCGTTTACTGAGACTTATAGTTCTTCTGATAAAGGAAAAGGAAAAGGCTCCCTTTTGGTGGGCACTGCGACCAGCCGTAGCCAGAACGCTGCCAAGAGAAGTCCAGCAACATACAGTCATTCTCAGAAGAAACATAAATGTTCTGTATACTATGGTAAACAAAAATCAAGCACATCAACTAGCAGCAACATTCTGACCACAGATGATAAGCCGAACCAGTCAATGGAAAATCCTATTTCAGCACCAAAGGAAGACATCTGTACTGTTAATGAAAACTGGCTGAGCTTGAAATATGCAAACAGCGTAAACATAAACATGCAAAAGAACCTAACACATCCAGGGAACTTTGTAGATAAAGACGAAAGTGCATTAAAAAGTGCATCACTTATGAAAAATATTTCTTCAGATTGCAATTTGAAGGAGGGCCTTCAAACAAATATGTTTCCTAAGGAAACGAATCTTAAGTCTTCAGAAAATTTAGCTGACCTCAAAGAACCCGAATTATGTCCTTCAAAGTCATCAAAGAAATTGTCTGAAAGTCGCCTTCCAAGATCTTCACCTCAGCAACAATCAGAATTTCAAGAGAGTTCAAGGAAAAATGGCGGTAATTTTATTTTTAATCAAAAAAGGTGTCATTCTGAATAAATTCAACAGAGAAATATGCATGCCAGAAAATAGGTTTTTGTAGCATTTTGAAAATAATGCTAGAATTATGACCATAGAAGCTGTACTATGTCAAATATTTTAGCAATTATAACATTATATTGCAATCCAAGCATTTTAATGCTTTTTTAAGAAATGGCTTTTAATTGGATTTTCAGCATTAACAGTTATAGAAGATATACAGATATGACACAAAGGGTACAATTTTAGGCATATTTACTAAGATTAAGATGAATTGTAAATGAGGAAATTCCTTCAGAGTAAATTTTAAGGTGATTGAAATTCAAGCATGGTTTTTTTCACCTTTATTTTAATTTCCAGAAAGAAAAGGGTTTTGCCAATGTTAGCAAAACTCAAATTTTATTTATCTAGTCAGATACTTTTTATTTATCTAGTCAGATAAATTTAAAGTCTGTTTAAAATATCTTATGAAAGTATTTTAGTTAAGAAATTGAGAATTTTTAAATCCAATCTAACATGACACTAACTTTTACTATAAATTTCAAGTAATACAGGTCCATAATTTTTCATGGTTTATTAATGGTTATTACAAAGTACATGTCTCTTTATTGCTTAAGGAAATAGTCAGCAAGTGCCTCTCAGGAATGAAACAGGAAACTGTGAGACGTTGCAAAAACAGGCTAACGAACAGCTTTCCACAGAGAAGACAGAGAATAAAGGACTTAAAGATGAATTACTGTATTCTGGAAAACGGGAATTGATTTCTGCTGAGGTTTGTATTTTATATCTTCTTGTTGCAATATTGTTTTTTAAAAAAAACAATATGATAGATTGGAGGTAGGGTTAAATATGATCCAGTTTGAGCAAAGTTTTGTTAAAGCTAATAAAAGCCCAGTGGTTTCAAAGAGATCAACTTTCTATAGTAGTCATATTTCTTTTCTTGTTTCACACTTTTAAACAATTGTTTATCAGTATGCCCTGAGCACTGTGTGTGTGTTACAGTAATTGGAATTACTAGCAATAAAGTACAAGCAATCAATATAAACAATTGTTAAAAAGAATAAACACTTTCAAAATATGAAGATTGGTTGAAGTGGGTTAATGAGCTCCATTTTTACAAATTAGAAAGTTTAAATGATTTAATTAAAAATAATTGTTTCAAGGCTGTGCATGGTCTCTTAGATCACATTAGATGCTGTATAACCTACATGAGATTGCTTATACTGTTTGATTCACTTTAGATTTGCCATGTTGTGATCTTAACACCAGAACAAAAATATGCATCGATGAAACTTACCTTTAATTTTCTCTTTGATTAACCCTGGCTGCAACTATATAATAGAAAGATGAAATAACTTTTCAGGAAACCTTAAACCTCAGTGGAACAGCAAATAACAGTGAATGAGTGAGTGAGGGAGGGAGGGAGGGAGGGAGGGAGTGAGGGAGAGAGGGAAAAGAAAAAAGAAAGAAAGCCAGAGGGAGCATTTATAATAGGTCTGCTTATAGCTATGCTGATCTAGTTTTTGTCTGTCAAAATCGTATTACCTATTCTTCCTCCCATTCCAGCCCTTTCTGACTCAAGAAAGAATAAAAGTATCAGAGAAGAAATAGAAAAAAGATTTACGTTAATATATTCAGTATCATAAAATGGTAGTCTTTCAACAGTTAGTTATATTAAATATGGTTCTAGCACATATATATTTTAAAAAAGTAGTTGTGTCTTTCAGCAGGAAGAAGTTCACCCAAAAAATGGATCTCAAGAGAAAAAAGATGGACAGTTGCCCAATACTAGCTGGAATAGACATAGGACAAATAGAAAAAATAAGAAGAAGCATATAAACATATCTTCACGGTATGTATCACTACCTTTACATATTCACATTTTTAAATGAGAAGATCAGCACTGTTTCGATCACTTAAATTTTATTGGATATGTTCAGAGAGTGCTTCTACTCTAGCTTCTTTGAGTATATTTTTATTCTGAATGTTTCTGTCTACAGAAGGAAGGACTCCCCCCCCCCCCGTTCCTTCCTCTTCCATCACTATTTCTGCTGCTGTGTCAAGGGGTTTCTGCAATATTTTAGAATAAATGCTAAAAGAACTCTAAGGAAAGAGAAAATGAAGAAACCTGGATCAGAAACCTTTGTCAAATAGAAATAGTAATTCTGTGTAAGAAATGGAGAGTCTGGTTCCATCTATTATTTTATAATTATTCATTTCACTCATTCTCTTGTTAACATGTAACCTAGGTGTTTCAATTGCTATTCAAGTGCGATTTAAAACCCAAGCATCTAATCTTAATACGAATTGTTGCATTGTTCATTTACTGATCAAAGTGGGGGGAAAATAAGACTTTTCTTCTTGTTTGGGGGATATTTTTACAGCGTTCCTGAGCAGACTGAGCTGAAGCATGTGTGCAGTGAAAGACATGAACTTAGAACTACTATTAATATAAGAAATTGGTGTGCTCAAAGCAACAGGGAAACTTGCAAAGGAGACGATAAATCTGCACACAGAGAAGCAGGTAGGTAGTCAAATATAAATGGAAGACAAACAATAGGAACCAGTTTTTTTTATTAGAAATCCTTTTTTGTGATTTTGGTCCTCAAATCAAATCCAAGAAATAAATTGATTTGATTTGATACTATAATAAGGAGAACATCCTAGTTTTTATATTTGACCACTTGATTAGGAGAATGGGAACCAGTGACAAAAAACCCCATACTTACAATCATACATAAAACTTTGAACATTTCTAAACTTCACGGATAGTCATAGTTTAGAAATGAGCTCTCTCTTATTCTGCCATTTGTTAAAGTTGTTTAATTTTTCTATCTAACAAAAGATGGAATAGAAGAGAAAGTCTGATATGCTGGTAATCTCATGTTTGGTTATTGGCAAGAATGCAATGGGACAAGTGTTAAAGTTTGGTTTTGTTAACTGCTTCCTGAAGAAGGTTTCTACCAGTGGCCTAAGAAGAAGTGCTTGGAAAGGTTTTGTTCAGATTCAAGTTCAGATTGTGGAAGTTCTTCTGGAAGTGTACGGGCCAGTCGCGGCAGCTGGGGAAGCTGGAGCAGCACCAGCAGTTCAGATGGAGATAAGAAGATTCCTAGCAGACATTTCCTTCCTTCAAGTATGTGGGCTCCGGACACGTGTTCTTTCTCTTTTCTGCTTTGGGAAATGTCATTGCAACTCACTGTCTTTACATTAAACTCTGAAGTCCCCACCGCCCACCCCCATCTTAATAATTGCTTTCTGGAAAATAATCTTAACTGAAAATAACAAAAATATCTTAATCGCTGCTATTAAAGTATTTAAAATAAGCATATCTATTTTAGGGGATAATACACAAATCAGTTCATTTTAAAGGGATTGTGTTTAAACCAAATTTCCAATGAACCATTAGCATATCTTCAGTCAAATATTTGAATATCGCTTCTAAAGAATTTATCCCACCTTTATTATTTTTATAAATAACTCAAGCCTCTTCCTCCTATTTGTCCCACAACAACAATCCTGTAAGGTGAATTGGGCTGACTTTCATGCTTAAGGCAGGATTAGAACTCACAGTTCCTGGTTGCTAGCCCAGGTTGCTATGCTGACTCAGGAATTCTGGGAGTTGAAGTCCATGAGTCATAAAAGAGCCGAGGTTGCCTACCCCTGCGCTAGACCAAAACTGGCTCTTTTTATCTTTCTGACATTTTGAAGTTTAACTACAGATAATCCCTGCTTATAACCACTCATTCAGCAACCATTCTAACTTCCAGCAGCACTGAATGAGGAAACGTATGACCAGTCCTTGGAATTGCAGCTATGACAATGTCCCCCTGATCATGTGATCACGATTCGCATGCTTGGCAACTCACAGTTACAACAGTCCCAGTATCCAGTTGAAAACTTTACTGCTGGCTTCTGACAAAATCAGTTGGGGAAGCCAGCAGGGGGTAGCAAAAGGCAATCGCATGGCATTGCACTTGACTGTGGGGAATTTGCTTAATGATGGCAGTTGCAACTGCCCTTGGCATGGTCATGCAATGCTGCACTTTGCAACTGTGTCACTTGGTGGTCCCAATTACTATCATTAAGTGAGGACTACCTGTATAAACAATTGAGTCTTTTCATTAACAGTTCCTATTTGTTTTTCTTGTTAACCTTTATTAAATGTATTGGGATTACTATGAATGCATTTTAACAGTCTCATGAGTTGTTAATAGCATAGTTTAAAGGAATAATGAAATCAAAGCCAATGTACTTTGAAATGTATTATTTGTGAAGGCAAGGAGACAAGTTTATTTGTATAGTTATTTATCAAAAGAGCTGTGGTGACACAGTGGTTAGAATGCAGTATTGTAGGCTAATTCTGCCAGCAGTTCAATTCTCACCAGTTTAAGGTTGACTCAGCCTTTCATCCTTCTGAGGTCGGTGAATGAGGATCCAGATTGTCAGGGGCAATATGCTGACTCTGTAAACTGCTTAGGGTTGTAAAGGGCTGTGAAGCAGAATAAATCTAAGTGCTGTTGCTATCAAATTTTAAACATTGTGAATTAATTTTTACTGGCATTATAATCTTAGATGCTAGTTCTGGATAGGAGTGCTATATCTGTTCCTCAATCTTTTTCTTTTCTTTGACTTTTTGAAATTGCTACAGAAAAGAAAGAAAATATCTAGAAAGATGCTAAAATTCCTGTTAGGGACTGCCTGTTAAATCATATAGTCCCAAAGTTAGTGCATTGTATATATGTTATTCCAGTCCCTGATTCTTAATTTTGCTTTTTGCAGGAGAAAATATTTTATGTAATGATTTTTCACCTGATACCCCCATCACTTTAAATCTTTCTCACAACATCTGCAATACCAGGTAAAGGCTTTTAATAATTCCTCTTTTCTATAGATCACTCACAGACCAACTGCTTCAAATATAACTAGCAAAGAAATGAAAAGCAAATGTTCTAATTCTAAACTTACTTATACATTTGATAGTGTGTTTTTTACTGTTTATTTCATATAAAATATTAATGTGCCCTCTTTTTTGGTTTAACAATATAAATATATTTTTAATCCTTCTCCGCTCCTGTCCATGTTTTGGGGGAGCCATATAGAAGTGGTTTGCCATAACCTGTGGGATGAGGGTTTTTTTTGTCAGTGTAGCTAAGTCATAGATTTTCTTAGTAATATTAACCACGTCTGACTGCTTTGTATTTTGAGCTCAGACAAAAGAACAGCTAGATGCTGCCATGCAAATATTTTGATCAAAAACCTGTATAGCCATTCTTCTGTTTGATTACATTAGATACTATGCCTCAAATACATGTGGATGTCCATTTATGAACGTAACTGTAGTCATACTCTTTGCAGTGGAAAAGTTATATGTGATCATTAAAAATATAAAAATATTTATCTTTATTTTATTTTTAGTGGAGAAATGAACAGTATCACACAGTATCCAGAAAATTTGTGTCCCAGCTTCACTGATATAACCACAGATCAAGACAAAAATGAAGGTTGGTTAATTAAAAAAAGATCTGATACTGTCGATTTCATGCATATTTTTTATTGTTTGTAATATAAGGCAGATCATCCAAGCAATCCTCCATTATTCATTTTCTTTCTTTCTGATATATCTAATTTTATATGACTAATGATTAACTTATTTTTAATATTGTTTCACTAAGATTTATGTAACTCAAATGAAACTAGGTAGCTTATTTAGGATGAACTGTTGCTTAAATTTCACTAACTTAACAGAAATACATTAGAAATTGCTTTGTATTTCTTTCTTTTTTCCTCTATTAAAAGTTAATCTGCCCTAGAATAAATATGGGACTAAAAAGTTCCATTTGGTTTTTGAGTAAATTTTAGAGTATTATTATTGTTAATATTTTATAATAGTTTATTTTTTCTGTTATTTTTAATTATTACTATGATATTATTATTTGTTCATTATTGTGTTTAATTTTAATTTACTTAAATTTATCTAAAAAGGGAGTTAAAGTGCTTTATAGATTTGGTAATTTAATAGTTGGTTAATGTTATTTAGATTATGATTATTATTTGTTAACCCTGTGAATAGCTCTGGGAAGTGGGGTGGGAGGGGGTGAGGGGTGAGAGGGGGGGAATATTGTAATCTTTATAAAACTTTTAATAAAAAAAGTTAATCTGCCCTCAAGATTTGTTATTGTTAATTGTTCTTTTTTAATTTCTTATTTACGAAAACCTTGATTCAGAAATCTGAAGCTTCATTGAGTACATCAGCATCATGCCTCTTTGTTAAAATGGGATAGAATTTACAGGCAATATCCATTTAAAAGAAGATAAAGTCTAGATAAAACCCTAGTCAAATAAATAAATGGAAAAGTTGCTTCTAAAGGACTTTTTAAAATGTACTTTTTAAGCTGATAAGTTACTAAAATTGTTTATATAGGTTGTCCTCAATTACAAGGGAAAGCCAGATTCACTTAACACTTGTGGCAAGAAAGATCATAAAAATGGGGCAAACGCTTAACATCTGTTTTGTTTAGCAACAGAATTTTTGGGGTCAATTGCGGTCATAATTTGAGGACTGCCTGTACTTGTTTGATGAAGGAGGAAGTCACTTCTTTATATATTTCTCTTTTTTTAACCTTACTATATTCTTAGTTTTTCTCCTGTTTTTTTCTATTTTTATCTTTTCTGCTTCCATTTTTACTTTTTATTGTTTTTTAGTTTGCATTAGTTTTTATTGTTGTAAATTGCAATTTTTAATAAAAGTACTATAAAAAATTAAAATGATGTTTTCCCCACAAATAAGAACTGCTGATCAGCTTATTGTTCACAAGAGGTCTAAAATAAGTCTGATGAGAAGTTTTGTCAGAGATAAAATAAGTTTGAAAGTTCATTTCCTCCTTTCTGAGTTAATCAAGAATACTAACTTCCATGTAAATAGATGGAGATGTAGTGGTGGGATTTACAGGCAGATATTAGGAAAATGACAGACAGCAAAATCTCAGAAATTAGGTAACAAAATTATGCCAGATATAAATAAATGAACAAGTAAATTAAGCCTTTTTGCTCATCTTATTGTCTAATTAATTGTCATCTAAGTCATAAAATGTGAATGATGAATGGGAGCATAAAATGGTTAAAGCAGAAGGAGTTGCACATCCAGCATTCTAAGACCAAATATCCACTTCCATTTCCCACAGACTCCCATTTTAAAATATTCCTGCTTCTGGAAGGTGCATTTGAGAAGAGTGGAATAGTCCTGTGAATATAATAATTCAACATCCTCCTCTAAAATCTGTTGGCCTCAAATGGACAGGGTTACAAAGGAGACTAACATACCACTTTCTGCAAATATCTTATCTTTCCCAGAATCTCTTAAGGATTTAGCTTTGGTCTGTAGGAAGCCCTCACTTAAGCAGAGCAATTGGAACTGGAATTTCTGTTAAGTGATGCAATCCTAAAGTGTGTGATATCATGTGACTGCATTGCTTAGCAACAGCAATGCTGCCAGTCCTCATTGCCGACATTAAGGATTGTGGTTCATTAAGCAAAGACCTCACATGACTATGATTTGCAGCTTCTCACAAGCAAAGTCAGTGGGGAATCTGGCAGGAAGTTGCAAATCCCAGGTGCCTCACAGGCTGGGGGGGGGGGTGTCGATGCTCCATAGTGGCACTCTGGAAAAAAAGCAGCAGGAGTGACTTGTAACCTTCCCTGTGGGAATCTGGCAAGGAGGATGACAAATTGTAGTCCTATGACCACAACACACTGCAATTGTGTGAGACAATTGCTAAACCACTCAGATTACGTTCACATGACCATCCAGAACTTTTGAGAAACAGTCATCAGTACCGTTTGTTCAGCACATATCTCCTGAATTTGCAGAATTTGATACTGGCTGAATATATAGTCAAAACTTTTACAACAAATTCATATGATGGATAATCTTCAGCCTTATGCCCCTCAAATATATTGTACTTGAACTTTTATATTAAAACTGTATAAGCCTCAGCCAATTAAGTGGCTAGCTAGAATGTTGTATCTTGTAAAACTTAATTTGTCTGGGGGGAGATGAAACATTGCATACCATTTTAATGCCGGTGCTTGAATTTTTAAAAAATATATATATTGTATTAATATATAATATGCTATAAATTTTATTTGCCTTTCTAGGTCTCTATCCAGCAGATCTGTGGTCATCTCAGCCTATCTGCCTGACAAATAGTATGAATTACAGTCTTGAGAACAACATATCATGCATGATCCAGGAAAACCCTTCATTACATAATGGGCAGGTTTTTTATTTATTTATTATATATTTTTACTCTGGTCTTCACAGTCTGAGATTGTGTTGGGCATGGGAGCTGTGAGTTGTCCTCTCATATATGGAAGCTATGGGGGGATCCAGATTAGGAGAGGCTGTTTTATCAGAAATATGTTTTTATTGTGACTTTTGAGCCAAGCTATTGGTTTTAATTCAGTCTTTCTGAAATTTTTCTTACACTTTTTTTTTATCTTGCAGTAGCTTTGTTGATTGGAATCCACCCTGTGATGGCCAGCTTAACATGTACTGTCCGGTTGAAGTGAATGAATATGGTACGCCTTCTACCGAACCATTAGTATTTTATATGGAAATAGGTGCACTTAAATAGGCATTCAGAATTCCATTGAACACCTTTGGTTATTATTCTAGCTTTTGTAGTGTCTTTTGCACTCCTGTCCAGATTATAGACTTTTTTGTACACACTCATTCACACTTTCTCATGTCAGCCAGATGGACAGAAACTGCCAAATCTGGATCCAAAAACGATTCACAGCCAGGAGCCTTTTTATTCCCCAAATCCTTGTTAGCTTTGCTTTGTTGACTGACAAGACCAGCAACTACTCTTTCCTTGTTAATTTACAAATCTGGTAGCTGTTGATGGGTTTTGGGGAAGAGCTTCCCATGTGCTCAGGCCCAATTTCTTTTGTTTGGGTGAGGTGACATTTTTTCCTTTGTTTCCTTAACAACTTAGTTCCTTCTTATCTATCTCCCCAAAGCAGGGCTTTTCAACCAGTGGTACGGGTACCACCTGTGGTACATTGGCACCTGACAGGTGGTACGCGACCATCCTAGAAAAGGGGTAGCAGGGGAGGGGAATGAGCTGAACCGGTGGCAGCACCGCACAAGCCTGAGCGAGAGACGGCTGGAGCTGCAGGGCTGTCAGGGCTCAGCGGAAGCGCCAGGATCAGTGCCGCTTTCCAGCTGATTGGTGCGTCTTCGGGGCTGTCAGGGCTCAGTGGAAGCACCAGGATCAGCACCAGGCTCCAGCTGAAGCTCTGCGCTGATCCTGGCGCTTCTGCTGAGCCCAGAAAAAGCACCAATCAGCTGGAATGTTGCAGCATCTCCAGGGTCTTGTGATTTACATTCAGATGCTTGGCAACTGATTCATATTTATGACGGTCACAGTGTCCCAGGGTCATGTGAAGTGACCAAAACCTGCTGCAACCACCCAGCAGATGGGGGGAATAAAAACCAAACACCACCCCACCCCACCCCCGTTGCCAATCCTCAACAGAAATGCTCACAACAATGAAAACCTCGGACAGGAGGAAGAGCGCTGCCGGGCGGGCAGGCAGGTGTCTTGCTCGGCTGTGGCTTGGGGGGCACTTTTTTCAGTGCCATTGTAACTTCAAACAGTCACTAAGCAAACTGTTGTAAGTCGAGGACTACCTGTACTTTATCACTTTTTTCCTTTTTTTTTTTTTGGTCATCAAGTTTTTGACACCTTGCTAGGCGACTGGTGGTACTCGGATGTTGCCATATCCTAAAAGTGGTACAATGGGTGAAAAGGTTGAAAAGCCCTGCCCCAAAGGGATCTTTTAGACTGGACTCCTGGCTTTTACCCACCCTGCTTACTTGCCCGCTTCGTCTTTAGGTGTGGCAGCTTGCCTGTTTCAGTCTCACAGCACCTTCAATGTCTGTGAAATGGATGTTGTTCTTCATTCACCCAACCTATATTATTATTTAGTATAGATTGTCTTCTCCTCTCCTATATAAATACACAAAAAATAGGATATAAAAATGAAATCCATTTTTAAGTCCAGATCAATTTATGATGGATTATGAAGGTATCATCATGGTGGCAATAGGAAGTAATTTTCCACCACGTTATTTTGGGAATTTTAAAATTTTTCAAATAGCCTTGGAAAGTGTCCCATGTAAATACTAATCTGGGCTGACCCCTTTTGGTTTATGAAGATTAGCCAGAGTTGATTAGGTGCTGTTGTCAGCTGGACATAAAAGCAGGATCTAGGATTCATAAAGTAATTATTTGGCTAACTAATGTAAATAAGGAGCATTATATATGTTTATTCATACAATATATATAATCACACCTTGATATAAAGTTGACTAATACTGAAAACCCTTCTATCTCCTAAAATAAAGAAAATATGAATTACCATAACGGCTTTCCATGCACAGAAGAAATTCAAAATTCAGGCTTCATTGATCACACCTGTCAGTCTTCATGGAACACCCCACCTAACCTTCCTCCAGCATGGGAACCCACCAGTTATGTCAACCCAACAGTAAGTATTACAAGTGGGCTGTTTCATGCATTCTAATAAGAGTTCAAATATATTTTTTTAGGATTGGGGTGGCACAGTGGTTAGTACGCAATATTGCAGGCTGACTCTGCTCACTGTCAGGAGTTTGATCCTGACCGACTCAAAGGCCTTCCATGCTTCCGAGGTCAGTAAAATGAGGACCCAGATTGTAGGGGGAAATATGCTGACTCTGTAAATTGCTTAGAGAGGGCTGTCAAGCACTCTGAAGTGGAATATGTCTAAGTGCTATTGCTATATTCTTGGGTTTGTTTTTTTAAAGAGTGAAGTATTTAACATCCACATTTCAAAATTTAGGTGGCTTCAATTTCAGTTTTGATTGTAATTTTGGTACATTTAATAACACATTTTCTGAGCAATAGATTTCATTGTTCAGTACATATTTCAATACATATTTTTATTATGCATATAATGAAATGAATAATGGAAAAATGCTGGAATTTTTTTCTGGATATAAAAATAGATTTATAATTCTGGTACAGCGATTAAGGCATAGGAGTAGGGTTTGGGAAACGCAGGGTTCAAGTCCACTCTTAGCTGGAGAACATGCTTGGATAATGTGGGGCTGTGAGGGATGCACACGTTGTTATGGCTGGCCCTTCAGCAAAATGTGCATAAAAATAAAGTGTTTATTTCCATTTTAATTTTATTTTCACCTTAGCTTGTTTGCTTCAGTTTCTCAAGTGGTATTTAATTGCTTGTTCCTGGTCTTTAGATAGCTTTTGCACTCCCAGTGATGCCTTCTCTTGTCTTTCAGTCCTACCTCTCGAGCACCAGGAGTTTGTCACCCATGTCTGGCCTCTTCGGTTCCATCTGGGCCCCTCAGAATGATGTCTATGACAACTGCTGCCCTGTCAGTGCTGCCACTCAGCACTCAGCTCAGGTGGAAAGCCAAACAGTTCTATGTAAGCAGGAATGTTACCCGAGATTTAACCCATTCCGTGCCTATATGAACTTAGATATATGGACTTCAGCAACTAATCGGAATGCAAATTTCTCTCTTCCTAGGGACTCGGGTTATTGTGGAAATGTGTAAAAAAGGAATGTCATTTTTAAAATGTGAACTAAAAAAATGCTTTTTCTTTTGATTACTAGAATGAACTGGTGGTTGAACTAGAATTCATTGTTGGTCATTATTTTGGCACTTTTGTATGGAAAATAAAATTTTTTTTTTTACCAAGGCATTTGGAATTTCTCTTTTCTGACAAAATACCTTTAATACAGGTAGTCCTCGAGTTACGAGTGTAATGGAGCCTGCCCATTCCACTCGTAAATCGAAAACCAGTAGAGTGAATCTTGTTCCTTTAGAGAGATCATTCTCTTCCTCGTTAAAACGCACACGGCTCATTAAGTAAACATGATATACCTCAGGGTGGGGAAGGCCATGGGGGGCCTAGTGATGGAACAAGCCGCCAAGGCCTCCCTGACCCACTAAGAAACCTCATGCTTCCCCCTCCCTTCCTGCTGCACCAGAGTCCCTTACCTTGCAAAATTTATCTCCTCTCTGCCGTGATTTCTTTTCTTTGAGGGAGAGGAGAAAAGCTTGCAAATGCTTTTCGTGCTGACAATGGAAGCTCCTGGGTGCTGTAATATCACACGAGTTCAAACACCCATTCTTTGCAAAAGAGATCATGGCCCTGGAAGCTTCCATTCTCGGGGGGGGGG
>NW_015386277.1:200079-217989 GCF_001527695.2 Protobothrops mucrosquamatus | reverse complement strand
GCAGGAAAGCGGAGGCACAGTAGCAAGATTGCTCTCAAACAATAAGACCTGGGTGTGCTGCTTGCTTGTGTGCGCCGGCCTTATTGAGAGCAATCCTGCTGCTGTGCCTCCTTTCCTCCACTCAGATGGAGCCGAAAAACCCAAGCTCCTGCCGCTAATAAACTTCTTATCAGAAGGAAGACCCATAGTCAACCATTATAGCACTTCCATGGGATAGGCTAAATTCCTAAGAAGACAAGCCCAATAAGGTGAAGAAAGACTGGATATCCATGGACACATTCCATAGAAATGAGCCCATCGCTGGAAAGGCTGCCCCCCCTTAAGTGCTTGTAGGTGATAGTTTCCTCAGGAGACCTTCAGAAAGCCTCACTTCTAATCTCACAGTGGTCTTCAAGAGCAGCACCATATAAAGTAGAATATGTAATTGGACTACAATGTGATGAGGGCACAAATCATTAAGCACAAAGCTTCCCAATCCAGAACCAGCCATAACTGGTGCCAAAATCTCATTATGCAAAGGTGTCTTTGGCTGTGATTGTTAACTGTTACAATCTTGGGTGCCAGCAGAGTCCAGGAGTACTCCTGAATTTTAAGCCGCCTCCATAAGGGAGGTTGTCACTCTCGGTAGAGCTAAACATTAACTATTTCCAGGGTTAGTATTTGAATCCATAACCATTTCATCTTTCTGGTGTTTAAACTTAAGCCTGTTTTTCTTATCCAGCCTTCACAGAACCCAAGTCAGAACTGACCTTGCAGTTAAAAAAAAGTGAGACACATGGATTGTATAGAATTTTAATATTGCTAACAATCAAGAAATCTTGGACTTTTTGTAAGCACTGTGATTTGTAAAAAGGCTTGAAGCCAGCTTAATATATTCTTTTTAAAAATTTAAATTTAAGAAATCATTTTACTGTTAGAATCTTGTCATTTATGTACTCTGTTTCTTGCCAAGAGAACCAGATGGTTCAGTATTAATGAGATTAGAAAATGAAGCTATAGTGTTAGCTCAGAATCTCACTTGGTAATTGCCAACAAATCAATCCTTCACATGTAACTCTAGTAACATCAAGGGACGGAATTATGCTCAGAATTTGAGTTCATGCAAACTGTAACCAGTGAAAACATTTTTTATTTTATTTTATTTAAAAACATATAGTTTTCTACCTTATACTGTACATGATATTCCTAAAAGACCCCCAATAATATTAACTAAAAATAAAATAAAATTAACCAAATCCCACAATACTATATATTCCAACCACAGTACTGCATTACTACATAAATTCTACATTTACACTTGCATTTTCTGAGCTTATTTCTACCCTAATCCAATGTCTAGGTAAAGAGCCAGATTTTCATAGCCTCCAGAAGACTGATAGGATGGGGAGCTTGCCAAAGGAAATAAGAAAAATATCTGTATTTCACTGTCTTTCATGTCTTATCTAGTAGTCTGTAGTCTCTTTGGTTTTGGGCATTTCAGTGTACTCTCAAAGAGAAGACATTGAGAGAACTCCTCTTACAGAGTTTTTCAATAGTGAATTCTATTCTTAAGAAGTTTTACCCATGGGAAAATTTAAACCATTTCTCTGCTCAAAAATTCTGTGGAAAATTTTATGTTCTGTACCAAAGTCATTGAATTCAATCCAAGAAACTGAGAGAACTTGATCAAGTTGCTTTGAATAGTTACTTGAAATATATTTGATTGTTTATTCAGGCATTCATTTGGCAAATATATATGTTTACCCAATTACTGATGGAACTCTCGGTAGGAAACAAAAATAAATAAAAATGAATACATAATACAAAAAATGAAAAACACAGGAAGACTCTGCAAAGTCCACCAGTCTAAAAACTCACTGGGTGACTTTGGGATATCAAGGATACAATTTGAAGAGTAAGTTGATTGATTTCTTGTATAGATTTTTTTCAAGGCAATAAGCCAGTGAGTCTCATTGTGGTTTTAAATTTTCCCAGTCAGTTTTATGGTGCTTCTACATAGCATGAGTAAACATTTATCAACAGCTTTAGCATCTAAAACAGATATGTCAAACTCGCGATGTCACGTGACGTCACACAACGTATCGGGACTGTTTTGCCATTGCCAGCAATGGGGTGGGCATGGCTTCCATGTGACGCGTCCGGCCCGCGGGCCGGCAGTTTGACACTCCTGACCTAAAACATAACTAAGAACTTACCAGGAGGAGCCAAATGAAATGAGTCAACACTTCTGCCCTTATCTTTAGCTGAAAGGTTTCCTAAGGCATTTACAAATTGTTAATAAAAGAAGATTGATGTGGCCTACATATTGTTAAAATGAGGTATGAGAGGACAACAAGCAAAATCAAGAATTAATTCTTAGTTAAATAAGTATTCATAATGACCAGGGAATGGAACACTTTTAGTGAAAAAAAGACGTCTGGTGGAGCTAGTAGTTCATCAGGTTGGCTAGAACCGCACTGCTTCCTACTTTCAACTTCTAAAGCTGAAGCAAATTGTTATATCAGAAGTGAGTCTTATTTTGTACACCAATTTGATGTAGTGGTTAAGGCACCAGGCTAGAAACTGGGAAACTATGAGTTCTTGTCCTATCTTAGGCATGGAATGAGTGGCTTTGGGCCAGTCACTTTCTATCAGCCCCAGGAAAAAGGCAACAGCAACAAATTCTGAAAATTTTGCTAAGAAAACTATAGGGACTTCCTCTGCAATCATCAAGAGTCAAGCTTGACTTGGATTCTCATGATTAGAAGTCTTACTATATAAATGAGAATAGGATTGTAACCAAACAGGTTTTCAACCTTGAATTTTATTTCTATTTATTCTATAAAGAGGATAGAACAATAAAAACTAAAAAAGGGCATTGATTAAATTAAAATACTGTAGAAATATTTATTCTCAAAGTTCTTTCTGTATTTTAATAGAAGGAACTTTAAAAATAGTTCCGATCTGGTGTTTCTCTAAGAAGTCTTTTATGTTTTCGACATCTGATGGCCTGTCTTTTCCACCTATTCTGATGGCATCACTATAAAAACATTTTATTTTAATGTTAAATAAATCAGAGATACACAAAACCTGTTTCTTGTAACAAAGAAGTTGTAGTTCTACCTTTGTCTCCAGGAAATCAACTTCCAGTGATCTTTATTTGAATGCAGGAGGAACAAATTCATTCAAATTCTTGGAATAGTTTGTTTTACAGGTAGGAATGAAACACAAGGATCCTTGAAAAACAATTATTTCCTTTAACAACTCTATAGATAATATGGATAACTGAGCTGGGAATGAAAGAAAACAGCTCTTAAAGTCTACCAAAAAACCCTCGGAATTACGATATATGTCAAGAGTCCGAGGCTGTGCTCATGGAGAATTAATGGTCACCTAACTTGTGAAACAGGTTATCTGCTTCAAATATTTGAGAGGTATTTTGCATATCATTGAGTCAAGGAAAGTTCATTGTGAATATTCCTCGACCACCAGGCAAAGAACTATGTTCTTAAATTTCTTTGTTCCAGCTGCATTTAAGCTTTTTCAGGCTAAGACATTAAGAATTATGACAATAAGAATTATGTTTTTTATATCACTGTATGTTTTTGTTTATAAACCGCCCAGAGTCACTTAGATGTGATTGGTAGTATAAAAGATGATAGAAGGTAAGATAGATAGATAGATAGATAGATAGATAGATAGATAGATAGATAGATAGATAGATAGATAGATAGATAGATAGATAGATAGATAGAGATAGAGATCAGAGGTCTCCAACCTTCCGGGCTCATGGCTCACATGCAAACAGGGCCGCATGCACTGGCATGGCACTAGTGGTCCCATTCATGCTTGTGGCATGTGCTAGCACATGCACATGCATGAATGGCCACGCACTCCCCCGTGACGGCTAGAGGCCCTGTTTGCACATGCACAAACAGGCTGCGCACAACTGCCCGGTGCTAGTGGCCCCGTTTGCACCCATGGGGCCACAGGCGCTAGTACAAGAGGGGGAGCTTGTGCACACCGGCCAGCCATTCCCACAGCCTGCTGGCCAAGAGGCCACGGTCCAGTAATGGGCCGCGGCCCATAGGTTAGGGACCTCTGATATAGATAGATGATGAAAGAAAGAAAGAGATAGATGATAGATATAGATAGATTGATAGATGATAGATGATAGGTAGCCCAACCAAAGAATTCTTAAGATTGCTCCCACCCACCCAGACAGGCAAGACACCAGAATATAAACAGACAGCAAACAGCACTCCTTACTAGTACTGATGATGTTACCTAGTTAGGGTAATGAAACGTCTGCAAGAAAACAAGCAAGCTCAGAGAGCACCAAGGACTCCTCATAGATGATAGATAGATAGAAGATAAAGAGAGATGATAGATAGATGATAGACAATAGAATTATCCTGGCACCTTGATATTTTGTTGGATCTCTTCTTATAGATGGTTACAGATCACTTTTGAACACATTTCTTGTCCTGGTCTGAAACCACAAGAAAAAAACTGACTAAGACCATAATTCAAAGGAAGCACTACATCACAAAAGCCCATCGAAAGTTCATTTAGAACATTCAGTATTTCCATTTTAAAGCATGATTTTAAGCCTTTCAAATTAATGAGGAATAATCTTTTTATTATAGGATTTCCCTAGAAATCAGCAGATACATTTTTGAGCCACCCAGTGTTGCTGTTACAACACATCTTTTAAAATAAGTATACCAAAAGGCTCAGTAATGACTTCCTCCACAATGTGGTTTGTTTCATACTACTGTATATATTAGATTTCAACTCCCATATTAACATGCATTTACTGTATTGCCACACAATGCTAAATCTAATCACGCGGTGAGTTTATGCCCTCCGCAAAGTCTTTTACCTAAAGTGCCAGTAACATCTTTTCAAAATTGCAATCTTCCTTTAAACCTAGGGGACTCCAGCAAATGGCTTATATCTATCATCTGCATGATTAAGAACATGATTTAATCTTTGCACACTTCTAACTTCACCATGGATTAATGAGGCACAATTCACAACTGACTTCTGATCATCTGAACACTACTGAAATTGCACCATGTAAGTCAGAATAATCTTCAGACTCTTACTGAAGAGCAGACAACACACTAAACCATTGAGCACGGCACTGTTTGTATAGTAGGATTATGCAGGATATTCTAGGAGGTGCTTTTACTTCAACATGGTCTCCTCACTTCTAAAAACAAAGTAGACACATTGCATGGAAAATCAGCTAATCAACAAACTTGCCTCTGTAGCAGTGTTTCTCAACCTCAGCAACTTTTAAGAAACGTGGACTTCATCTCCCAGAATTGCTGACAGGGAGAATTCTGGAGTTAAACAACTTAAAACTGCTGAGGTTAAGATACACTGCTGTAGACAGAGGAAAAATCAAATTATTCAAGTCCCAAAAACACAAGTAATCAAACAACCAGGTCCTGATGGGTTTGTGGAGCCCCAAAAGCATACTGTAGGGCAGGAGTCCCCAACCCTTGGTCCATGGACCAGCACTGGGCCGCGGCATGCCAGAAATCAGGCTGCATAAACAAGCGAAGCCCCATCTGCGGCAGCATGTGAAACCATGCCCTCTCTTGTCCACGGAAAAAACCTCTCTCCACGGACCTGTTCCCTGGTGCCCAAAAGGTTGGGGGCTGCTGCTGTAGGGGGCAATGTAATCTCCAGGAGAAAGCAGATAGATAGGTTAGGGAGAAAGGAATGTCTATTCTATTCCAGAGAAGGGAGACAGCACTGGAGAAGACCTGTTCCCTGTAGAAGACATTCCTGAAGGCTAGATAATCAAAGGAGCTCTCTCTTTTAAATCTGATCAGATAAGCAGATGCCACTAAGAGGTGATCCCAAAGATATCCAGATCTGAAGCCATGATAGGCTTTTAGTGTGATAACACGTTGAATTGCTAGTGTTCTGCATAGCAGTTCTTCACCATTTTTTTCTGCCTGGTCTCGTTTGATTTATTTAAAACAATTTGCTTGCTTTTTTTTTTTTTTTAAAGAATTTTAGTGGAATTTAAATTGTTTTTGGTGTTTTTGAACTCATTTAATTATGAGGTGCATATTCATGATGATTCTGTATTTTATTATATGATAAAGTTTAAAAGCAACTGTCTGCCCAGCAGTCTACACTTTCCTTGGTTTCTTGCACCCTTTTCCAACTGCAGCAGTTAATAAATCTCAAAAATAGCATCAGAATAATATTCAGAAATAATTTTCAAGCACCAAGATTTGAAAAACAAAAGACCCATGCAAGGGAGAAATAATGTTTTGAGAAGCCCAGATTTTGCAGATTTTGGCACAATCTTAATATTTACCTTGCTACATCCTCCTGATGAAAAAGGAGAAGCAGAGAAACTAATGATCCTTTGGACTCTTTCTGAATTTCGAAGGAGAGCTGAAAGTTGGGAAGCAATCTGCTAGAATTAAATGGGTGCTCCTGTTGTTTTTCTAGTGATCATGAGCTGTGGCAAAACCCTCTTCCTGCTGACCTGCCATTTGAACAATGTATCAACGGAAATTCATGAGGAATTCTCAGAACAAAGTCTATCTTTGTGGTCCATATCAAAGGAGCTTTATAAGAGTTCTGATCCTGATAGCTCCCAAGATAAAAGGAACACTCTCTCCAACCCATACAATGGTTGCAATCTGAGACATTGTGGTGTATAAGGAAGCCAAAGCATTGCTATTCCCCCACCTTTCCTTGTCACTTCCTTTTCTTATTTGCTTTCAATTGCTTCTTTCATGCCTTCCTTTGACTCTATGCAGTGGCCTAACAAAGCACAGAAAAGAGAAGCAGTTTTGATTTTGTCCTTTTCCCTTTTTCCATTTTAACCATTGTTTTATAAAAAAATAAGTACATCTATATATTATCAGATTAAATTGTCTAATTGCAGTTATCTACCACCCATCTTGAGTCAAGAATTGGCTTATTAATGAATTGGAGTCATGTTTTTTTAGCATTATCAGAGATAGATTTTCCTTCGGAATTTCTAGGAGATTTTATTTTTATTTTTTTTAGAAATGTGTTATTGATTTTTTTACAATAACAATCCTTAGTGTCTAGTGTACAGCATGTTGTCTTGGTTCATATATTTTGAAAAAACAATCAATAGTAGATTTGTTTGATCTTCCCTTCTCCCAATAGTATTCTCCTTCTTCAAACTTAATAAAATATAATTCTTAATATTTTCAGTGCATATATGATTAAATATAAACATTTTTCCATGCTTGTACAAATAATAACGTCCATGTATGTCATTTTTTCTTATCAACTTGTGTTGTTTTTATAAATATCATCTTATTATATCCATATATCCTATTTTCATAGTTCTTAAGCTTAATTTCCCCTTAATATTCAAACAATTCTTATCAGTCATATTTTTCTCAGGATTAATCATCTAAATATCCAGATTTTCCATTTAGATATACCATCCCAATGTTTTCGTATTTCATGCATTATAAAAATACTATACTGCTTATCTATCTTATGACATCTACCTATAACATCTTTTCTGATCAGTTCATTTTTCACTTATATTTGTAAAAGTTAATTTATTAAATCGCTATATATCCTATTTTCAAAGTTCTTATTTAAGCTTAATTTCCCCTCAGTATTTCAGTCATTCCTTAGTCCTAATTCTCTTCAATTTAATTTACCTTTAAATTTCAAACTTTTCATTCACATACATCATCCCAATATTTTTACATTTTATATATTATGAAAAATACTATATTATTTATCTCTTATCCCTCTTATTGTAAAGCTTCTTTATATCCAAAGTTATCTGTTCTTTTAACTGTACTCAAACAAGTGTTTGCTCATATAATATTCCATCTGGTAGGGTGAGTCAAATCTCTTGAACCTGTCTCTGGCCTTCTTCTTTTGCCAAGTAGCTTTCCAAGTTGATATATTCCGCTTGCCAGGAATATTGTATTTTTGTAAGTATTGTTGGGAGTGGAGAAGACAGGATGCATAGAATATATACTTTTTGTCTCCCAAATTCTAATGGTTCTCCTGGCAGTTCTATAGTTCATTTTGTTAAATCTTCTTTCTTATCCTCAGGTTTATTTTGACGTTCTGATGAATAAAGTATATTTTCCATTTTTATTGTTATGTCAAGGTCTTGTAGGTTGTTTGTGTTAAATTATAATTCTCTTCATTTGTCACTTTGTTGCTAAGTCATTTTCTTCTAGTTTATGTTCTGTTATCTGATTTGTTTCTTCATTTTTTACTATCATTTTCTGAGTGTTTTTTGATTGTGGGTTTAGATTAGAAATGTGCTCATTTATGTCATCAAAGTTGTTTTTGATCTCCTCGTGGTTTGAATCTATTGTCATTTGTATCTGTCGTAGCATTACATACATTTCCTCCTGAAAAGTATTTGTCTTGTCTTGAAATGTTGCTTCTGGAGGTCTTTGATATTCCAGGCTAGGTCCTTCAGGAGTAAGTATTAAATGTGATTTTTCTGTCACTTTTTGATAAGTATGCAATATCAATGTTATCTCCCCCTTTCAAATAAGTCCTTCATCAGTGCCATAGTCTCTATAATTAGCCTTAAGAAACTAGCCAAATTCAGAATCCAAACAGCCCAATTTTGTATAGTTCTTATCTTTATATATAGTTTTTATAATCCACTGTATTTCCAATTGTCAATGCATCAGTAAAATCAGTATTTTATAACAGTTCTCTTTCTCTGCCAGTTACTCAGTTGTGGGTTCCTCCCCCTTTTATTTGATTGTTCTAGGCCAGGGGTTCCCAACCCCCGGTTTGTGGACCAGTACCGGGCCGCAACATGCCAGCAACCGATCCGTACAAACAAGGAAAGCCCCATCCACAGGATGCAGGCAGCACACAAAACCATGTAGTCTGCAGAAAAACTTCTTTGGGCACCAGGGACATAACTGGTCCCTGGTGCCCAAAAGATTGGGGACCTCTGCTCTAGGCAGTATCTCTCTTCCTCTCCTTCATCCCTTTTGTCTTCCAAGATCATTCTCACATTCCATTACATTCTGTCCCTCATTATTTACCAAACTGCAGCCATAGTTGTTCTCCATAGTAAGAAACTCATGAATCTAAAACAGTGAGGGACTTTCTAAAATCTTTTATCAATAAACCATCAAGACTAAAAAATTAATGTGTAGTTTCCTTTGGTTCCCTACCACACGACCACAGAACAGTTGGAATTTCTACAAACAACTCTATGTTCTTTACATTCCTTCACTGAAGGTAAATTGTTTAATACAGGAAATTTCAGGATGGTTCCTGACATAACCCTGGATTAAATTTAAAACAATTTGTAACTACATTTAAAGCAAATTGTAGCTAAATTTAAAGCAATTTGTAACATTTTGGAAATGGATGAAAAATAATACTTCAATATTTGGCAAGTAACAACTCTACTAAGAGTTTACTTTTCCTTGCTGTCATCAAAGTTATTCATTTTCAATTGTAACAATTGTACAGATATGTGGGATAACATCACCACCAATTATATTTGTAACTGGTTAACCAACCATATTCAATGCATAGTCCTTAATGGAACTACATGTACATGGAGGGAAACATGCAGTGGGTGCCCCAAGGTTCTTAGGCCTAGTACTGTTCAACATCTTCATAAACAATTTAGATGAAGGAATAGAAAGGAAACTATCAAATTTGCAGATGACACCAACCTGGGGGGGGGGGAATAGCCAACACTTTGGAAGAAAGGCTTAGGATCCAGAAGGATCTTGACAGACTTGAACACTATCCAACAAAATACAACTCAGTAGTGAAAAGAGTAAGGTTTTACACTTAGGCCAGGAAAAACAAATGCACAGATATAGAATAGATGGTACCTGGCTCAACAGAAGTAACTATGAGAGGGATCTTGGAGTCCTCATGGACAACCAGTTAAATATGAGCCAGCAGTGTGCTGCAGCTGCCAAAAAGGCCAGTGCAATCCTGCTCTGCATTAACAGATGGATAGTATCAAGATCACATGAAATGTTAGTACCACTTTACACTGCCTTTGTCAGACCGCACTTGGAATATTGTGTCCAGTTTTGGTCACCACAATGAAAAAAAGATATTAAGACTCTAGAAAAGAGTGGAGAGAAGAGAAACAAAGATGATTAGGGGACTGGAGACTAAAACATATGTTGAATGGTTGCAAGAACTGGGTATGTCTAGTTTAATGAAGAGAAGGACTAGGGGTGACATGATAGCAGTGTTCCAATATCTAAGGGGCTGCCACAAAGAAGAGGGAGTCAAGCTATTCTCCAAGGCGCCTGAAGGCAGGACGAGAAGCAATGGGTGGAAACTGATCAAGGAGAGATCTAACCTAGAACTAAAGATAAATTTCCTGTCATTGAGAACAGTGAATTAATGGAAGAGCTTGCTTTCAGAAGTTGTGGGTGCTCCATCACTGGAGGTTTTTAAGAAGATATTGGAAAGCCATTAGTCCAGAATGCTACAGAGTCTCCTGCTTGGGCAGGGGCTTGAATTAGAAGACCTCCAAGATCCCTTCCAACTCTGTAATTCTGTTATTCTTGATTTATTCTAAACTGAGAAATATTTTAGGCTCAGACAAAGTGTCATTACTGAACTTAGTATGGTTCATTAGTAGCCAACCCTTTTTCCTGGACACGCAATACAAGATTACTTTCTGTGATGACTGCTCCATGCTGCAACAATTTTATATCTTATTAAGTCAGATACTTGTTTTCATAAATTACTTTATATATTTATATCTATTTATAATATTGCAGTACATGTGTTGCATTATGTGTTTTTATCCTGTCAATGCCAGATATCTGGCTACACTCACACAAACACACAAATAAATGTTTCTCATTGCATTGAAACAGCAGTGAAACTTAGATATGTATCATAGTTGTTTTACAAATAATTAAAAGGTCTCTGTGGAACAGCAGCTGAAATCTATGGCTAGAGAGACCTAAAGGTAGCTTTAGTTGATCTGTCACTTGTGAAAATAGATGGGACAGCCCTTATAAACCATTCAAAAACTACAGTTAGTTCAAAATTCAGCAGCATGCATATTTTCCAGCTTCTGTCATTGGAAGCACATAACACCAGCTTTGTGGATCCTGCTTGAATTGCCAGTTGATTTTCAGTTATTTTCAGGTAATTTAAACTATTTTAACTTATGAAGCCCTTTATGGCCTGGTGCCTGGAATATGCAGGATCATCTACTCCAAGTAGAACTTCCAGAAATTCCTACCCATTTATAATTTTGCAAAAACAATATATATGTTGATGCAATTAATATAATTTTTAATTCAGTTAAATCAGCGTCAGTTTTTGTCTTAGCCCATTGAATAGTTTGAAGTGCATTTATAGTCCATGCCCCAATTTGGAACTAAAATACCTCTAGGGCAATATTGTGAGGTGTGCATTAGGTAGAGGTGCTGAGTTGTTTTCTGCCCCCAAATAACTTATGATTAAAAGTCATTTATCCCTGAAATTGGTGTTTGCAGGAACAGCAACTGGGGCAAACCCATTGTTAGCAAGAAACGAGAGAGAGACTGAATCTTGAAGGAAGTTAATCAGAGTGCCTTTCTTATTCTTTTTCCTCCAAATTAAAAAGGTACTAATATATGTGGCATTATGTTCATTTTTAAAAAGCTCTGCCAAGGCAGGAAAAATCCACGGAGAATTATCTTTACCACTAGATGTCACCAAATGCTTAGACTTGTTCCATGGATTTTCTTTACAAACCAGTATTCAAGACAATCAACCCTGACTATTCTTTGGAAGGATACTGAAGCTGAAGGTCAAATAGTAAATACGAAACGAGAACTAATGGTAAAAAACCCTGATGTTGGGAAGGATTGGAGGCAAAATGAGAAGGGGACAGCAGAGGATGAGATGGTAAGATAGTGTCATCGATGCAATGGACATAAATTTGGGCAAACTCCAAGCGACAATGGAGGACAGGGAGGCCTGGCATGCTGTGGTCCATGAGGTCAAGTAGTAGTAGTAGTAGTAGTAGTAGTAGTAGTAGTAGTAATATTAATAATAATAATAATAATAATAATAATAATAATAATAATAATAATAATAATAATAATAATAATAATAATAATAATAATAATAATAATAATAAAAAGTTGGAAGGGACCTTGGAGGTCATCTAGTCCAACCCCCTGCTCGGGCAGGAAACACTATACCAATTCAGACAAATGGCTGTCCAGTCTCTTCTTAAAAACTTCCAGTGTTGGAGCATTCACCGCTTCTGGAGGCAGGTTGTTCCACTGATTAATTGTTCTAACTGTTAGGAAATTTCTCCTTAGTTCTAGGTTGCTTCTCTCTTTGGTTAGTTTCCATCCGTTGCTTCTTGTCCTGCCTTCAGGTGCTTTGGAGAATAGCTTGATTCCCTCTTCTTTGTGGCAGCCCCTTAGATATTGGAACACTGCTATCATGTCCCCCCTTGTCCTTCTCTTCATTAAACTAGACATACCCAATTCCAGCAACCATTCCTTATATGTTTTAGCCTCCAGACCCCTAATCATCTTTGTTGCTCTTCTCTGTACTCTTTCTAGAGTCTCAGACATGACTTAGTGACTGAACAACAACAAAATTAAAGACAATGACTTTTTCCTAATAACATAGATCAACATTTGGTGTCCCAGTATTTCCTGATTATTTAGGAATAAAGAGAACACAATGGTTATAGTACTAGAAAATGAATCATAAATAGCAGGGGTCCCCAACCCCCGCTCCGTGGACCAGTACCAGTCCACACAAACAAGCAGGATGCAGGGAGTACACAAAATCATGCACCTTCTGGTCTGCAGAAAAACCTCTCTCCATGGAACCGGTCCCTGATGCCCAAAAGGTTGGGGACCTGTGATAAATAGACCTAATTTTATGCACATCTAAGAAATGTGAATAATCCAGACAATGTAATTACAGTCATACACAGAGAAGATATAGGGGACAAATGTAGAAATAGTCTACCAGTGTCATGTGATGATGTAATTTATGAAAGGCCAGGGCTTGTGTTGTATATCATTAAACTTGTTTCATTATTTTGGCATCATCGTATCAAGGAATAGCTGCCTATGACTAGAGTAATGATTCACTTCAGAAGCTAATGCAAAGGATGTATCATTAACAACTTCTTGCAACTCAAAGTTGTAGAACAGTGTTCTTCAAAATGGAGTGAAGCTTGTATTTACAGCATTTCTTCATAGTCTTTCATTCAAAAAGCTTCCTTGCATAGCAGCTTTAGTGAGTGATAGCATTCATGACTTTTTAAATGACTAAAGTTGAATATTGGTTTTATGATTGATACATTACACATTTTTTTAAAAAATGAATATAAAAATATCAGTGGAAATAGTTATTTGTTCTTGAACACCTTTAAGAAACAAGAGAATCAGTTATATATAGTATGGGTTGAAAAAGTGAGTAAAGATCCTAGGGAAACTCCAAGACCTACTTACAGCAAAACTTCCACAAGTCAGAGTGACACATTTATGAATAATATATTAAGACCTGGGAAGACAAAGATTAACAGCCAATAGATAAATTAACGTCTTTGTAGTTCATTTTAAGTTATTTAATAAACTTAATTGACTGTACTGTTATATATCATGTTTGAGTCTCTCTCTCTCTCTCTCTCTCTCTCTCTCTCTCTCTCTCTCTCTCTCTCTCTCTCTTTCTTTCTCTCTCTCTCTCTGTGTGTGTGTGTCTGTGTGTGTCTATGTCAGTGGTTCTCAACCTTTTTAATGCCGCGACCCCAACCGGTCGTAAGTCGAGGACTACCCAACCGGTCGTAAGTCGAGGACTTTCCCTGCCCGGGAGCGCCACGCATGCGTGGTTCCGCCCCCTGCGCCGGCCGAGGCGTAGCTGGCAAGCGGCAGAGACGGAGCAGGCCGACCACCAGCTGGCCCAGCCTAAGGGAGGTAAGGCACCTGCCGGAAAAGGGGGAAAAAAATGGCGGACAAAAAAAATGGTGGACAAAAAAAATGGCGGACAGCCTTGCTTGGCGACCCCCGTGAAATGGTCGATCGACCCCAAATGGGGTCCCGACCCACAGGTTGAGAACCACTAGTCTATGTAATGGCAGCAGTATAATTTTATTTTGGGATAATAAGATTCCACTTTAATTTTGAAGAAGAAAGAAAAGGGTCCCCAGTTAGAATACACACAGGCTCAAATTCAAGGATATTTTGAGGGGGGATATGATAGCAGTGTTCCAATATCTCAGGGGCTGCCACAAAGAAGAGGGAGTCAAGCTATTCTCCAAGGCACCTGAAGGCAGGACAAGAAGCCACAGATGGAAACTAATCAAGGAGAGAAGCAACCTAGAACTAAGGAGAAACTTCCTGACAGTTAGAACAATTAACCAATGGAACAACCTGCCTCCAGAAGTGGTGAATGCTCCAACACTGGAAGTTTTTAAGAAGAGACTGGACAGTCATTTGTCCAAAATGGTGTAGGGTTCCTGCCTGAGCAGGGGGTTGGACTCGATGACCTCCAAGGTCCCTTCAAACTTTATTATTATTATTATTATTATTATTATTATTATTATTATTATTATTATTATTATTATTATTATTATTATTATTATTATTATTTATTTATTTATTTATTTATTTATTTATTAACTATTTATCAATAGTGCAACAGTGTTATTCAGTTAATTGGAGTAAGCCCCTATATTTACAATGCCTGCAATTGTAACATGATTAGTATAGTATAGTATACACAAAGACACGTAAACATATCACAGTCTATTAGGTTCATTATTGAACTTGTTTTACATAATCCTAAACCTATGTTTTACTTCTTATTTTAAAAGATGAATATATTTGCACAAATTCTGGAATAAGGAGCTGGAATATCATACTAACTAATTAATGGCAAAGGGTCCTTAAAATGTTAAATGATATATTAAAGGTATTAAAATGAGATAATATTTTCTAAGTGCAGATTAAGTTAATTATATCAGAAGGTAAACTGTGCTGGGGACACTTCCTTTTAAAATGTTGTATTATTACATTAATGTTCCATTTTGACATGAGGTTTGATATCTATAAGGTTATTAATTTTTATTACAAAGATCATTACAGTTTAAGGATATGAATGAATTTTTTATTTATATATGAGAGTCTTGAAATGTTATTATATGACGAACTAAATATGCCATATGTTATTATATGACGAACTAAATATGCCAAAATTATATGTTAGCATTGAAAATATATGTTTGTTGAAAATGGAATGAGAGTATTACTAAACTACCAGTCTTAACTAGTTTGCATCAATTAACTGATTTGCTTGTTCCTGTAACTGTTTCCCAGCGTTGCTTCCCTTCACTGTTATGTTTTAAGTGGGATGGCTTCTAAGTCTACACAGTGGGTGTGGAAATGTTTCTTTTCAGTTCTACAAGACATCTTTTCGTCCTTCACTTCTTTTATGTCCATCCCAAAGTACTTTTTTCTCGTTCTATAAATGAGAAAATGGAGATGCAGCTCCATTATCACTGTGTTTTTATAAACACCTCAGGGAGGGCATACTGTGTCTCTTTTTCAGGCTTAATAATGTGGCCTTTGTAATCTCTTGAACATAAGCCACAGTTAGCACTTCTATTGCTGATTATTTCAGCATTTTACAAGACCACACAAAAGACAAAAGACAAAGGAAGGTAATAGAATGGTAGCTGTGTTATTTTTTTCCTTTCAGACGTTATGTACTCATTTTAAAATTATTATAATGTAATGATATACCCTGGCCATAACTCCACTTGGGAGACTTTGAATTTATGATTTCAATACATAATAGCTTAATAAAAAGAAATATACTGTAGCTGAATTATTTTGCATATATATTAAAAAAGACAAACACACACACACAGACACAAACATGTACATGCACACATGCACATACACACTGTAATCTACACTGCAGAAGCACAAAATCATAGAGTTGAAGGGGCTTGACACATTGAATAAAGGGGAGCTGCCTCCTTTTTCTGGGCAGTAGTGCTAAATTGCTCTTACTAGCAGAATGCTTTTCAAAACACTGAATCTGTCTTCTTGAAGTCATTATTATGCACCCAGTATTCTGTACTGAGACACAGCCAGTCTTGATCTTCTTCTATGTGATACCTTTTCAAGTATTTGAAGAGCGCTATCATATTTCTCCACCTCTCCAGGCATGTATTCTCAAAGCTAAAACAACTCAGCTGCTTCAATATCTCTTTGTAGGATTTAGTTTCTAGTCTCCTGATTATCCTTTTGACCCTGATTCAGTTTCTCTACATCCTTCTTAAAATATATTGATTAGAAAAGGAGAGAGAACTCAATCGGTGTTCTGGAACAATTACATCCTGTGATTTGGAAAGATTTTTATTGATGCTGTGTAAAATTGCCTAGGGAGATTCTCAGTCATCCAGGTTATGGTTGTCCCAAAGGTGCTTTTTCAAGAGGCAACTGGACTGTCTTGTTTTTCTTTGAAAAGATGCCACCAGCACTTTAACTGAGAAATAAGGAGTGGATGCTATTGCCTCCAGCTGCAAAATTAGCAAAGCAGCCCTATCCTTGGGAGTTTGTTTAGATAAGCAACTTGAAGCAGAGGGAACGGATTACGACTTAACCACTGGAGGCAGAAATAATTGACACCTTTGGAACTTTGCCAGGCTGTGTACAGGAGGACTTACTAAAGAAGTCAGAGGATGTAATATAGACTTTAACCACAGTGCATAAGACAGTTACCCCACTAATTGATTTGCTCTCTATGCTCTATGCAGAAGGCTGCAAAAGCAGTATTAATATGAATTTGTCTCTAACATCAGTCAAAGGCAAGCAATCGAATAGACAATTAACTTGCATCATTGAAAATCCAAACATGCTACCGAGAGTTGCAAATGTAACCCCACAAATCACCACTCACAGAACCCAATCTCAGCACCAGATATCTGATATAGGCTGTTCCGGTACAGCAGTTGGCAGCGCAGAGCTGTGGGATATTTTCCCTGCCCCAGTGTTTCTCAAGAAATGCCTTTGGCTGAGCAATATCTTTGTTCAGCCAAACTGAAGGACATTCAACCAATATTACTTACATGTCTTTTATTTCCTAGATGGAATTCTAGGAGTAGAAGCCTATTTTTTCTGTCAAATATATCTAGCTATGATGTAGGGTTTTTTTTTTTCAGGGAACATGGGATGTGGGTGAACTGCTAGAAGGGTTTAAGACCAGTATTGGGATTCAAATATGTGAACAACCAGTTCTCTGTGTGGATACTGCTTCCAGAAGTCCATTCTGGGCCTGGGCAACAAAAAATTAGCTACTGGTTCTGCCAAAGTGGTGCGAACTGGCTGAATCTCACCACTGTTTAAGACACATTGGAAACTGTGCCTCATGCAGGACATGGGAGGCTTTGTGAGGGCTTAGGCATTCTAACATCTGCCTCATTACAGGCTCAAATACCTAGCTTAGCAGTATGCACTGGCAATTCTCCTGCAGTTCGATAGAAGCCAGTTCCTCCTGATTAATGTGCATGTACCATTTCTGAGACTATGATCATAGATGAAATATATATAGAGATATAATGACTGCATTCCCTGTATCATACTTAATACTGACTGGCAATTTTAATGCAAGAACTAGAGCAAACAATAAAACACTCTTTGCTAAATTTACCAGCCTCTATCTTCTGTAATAACGTCTCCTATTTTATGCTGCTAGTCTATGCGGTGGTTCTCCTCCTTCCTCACCGACCGTACGCAGTCTGTATTGGCAGGGGGACAGAGGTCGACTCCTAGACCCCTAACTTGTGGGGTGCCTCAGGGGTCGGTCCTCTCTCCCCTTCTGTTCAATATTTATGTAAAGCCGCTGGGGGAGATCATTCGTGGCTTTGGGGTGGATTTCCATCAGTACGCTGACGAT
>NW_015386277.1:177926-192926 GCF_001527695.2 Protobothrops mucrosquamatus | reverse complement strand
CAACTCACATGAGCAGGCCAGCATCCACGCACATGCACACACAGGTTGACTAATTGAGCTGCACCTACGCCAGCCCACCATTCATATGGATCCGTTTCCCCTCTCCTCTCCAAGCCATGTGAGGTGCAATGTGCGAGCTGCAAGTGCATGCAGGCATGCCAGCCCGTCACTTGCATGCATCCAGCTGTACGTGTGCCTGTATGCCACCCAGCCACTTGCACAGCCCAGATACAAATAGGAATCTTTGTTTAATTGTTCTATCATATTTCCTATAGCTTTTTACAGAATTGTGAAATCATTTTATGGGCTGAAATATGGTGTGGGGTGGGCAATACTCAGGCTTTGGGAAGTCATCCTATGGCTGCACATGAGCACGCGCATACACACACACACACACACACACAATTTAAAATTTGGATGATTTATCCAAATCATTTGGATAATATATAGAATATATATTCTTTAACCACTCTTTCCTTGTATAATTTTTCAAAATGCCACTTTGCTGGCAATTCCTGGTGTTGCTTCTTGGAACTCTTCCATAGCTTTTATGACCTGCATTTTGATTTGAGATTTCACATACTGTCCCTCAGACTCCTACTATGCCTTGGGAAATTTAAACAGCTTACAGATATACAATTTGATATTATTCTCTGTTTAAAAAAGGTTCTGACACTTACATGATACAAATGAGACAATTAATTTAACTTTCATAATCCCTTCATGCTAACTGATTCATCTTTATAATTGTGGATTGACTTTGTTTCTAAAGCAGAGATTCCCAACCTATGGGCCGCGGCCTACTACCGGGCCGTGGCCTCTTGGCTACTGGGCCGCGTGAGTAGCTGGGAAGTGCACGTGCATATGCGCGTGCTCACCCCCCTCGTACCACCATTGCTGCGAGTGTTGTGCGGGTGGTGGCAGTGCTGCTAGTATCGCACAGGCAGCAATGTTGCTACGAACCTTGCATGGGGGTCAGCAGCATTACAAGCAGCAGGTGGGCGGCGGCACGCCACATGCAGATGGCATCGCCATGAACCTTGTGCCGCCAGCGGCAGCGCCATAAGTGGCAGGTGGGCCACAGCACGATCCTTGCACAGGGGTGGTGGCACAAGCCTCGTGCTGGGGTGGGATCTCTGTAGGCCGTGGTGCGATACTTGTGAGGGCAGCAGCATGAGCTTTGCGCCAGGGCAGCATTGCTGCGAGCCATGGTGCGAACCTCGTGCTGGAGCAGCATTGTTGTGGGCCACGATGCAATCCTCATGCAAGGGTGGCAGCATGAACTTTGCATCGGGGTGGCATCGTTATGGGCTGCGGCGCGATCCTTTCGCGGGGGTGGCAGCATGAGTTTTGCGCCAGGGCAGCGCTGCTGTGAGCCATGGTGCAATATTCATGTGGGGGTGGGGACACGAACCTCGTGCTGGAACGGCATCGCTGCGGGCCGCAGTGCAATCCTCACGCAAAGGCGGCAGCATGAGCCTTGTGTCAGGGGCAGCATTGCAGTGTGAGCCTCGCGCTGGTGGTAGCATCGCCATGAGCCTAGCAGTGGCGGTACAAGCCTTATACAGACACCGTCATCACTGAGAGCCTTGCGTGCATGCTCACAGCCCCATTTGCGTGCTGCGCATGCTCGCAGCCTGTTTGTATGCACACGCACACATGTGACCACATTCATGCTTGTGCATGCGCACGTAAGACACCTGCCCCTCCCTCTTCCACCGGGCCATCAATCCAAAAAGGTTGATGACCCCTGTTCTAAAGGATCATCCTTGTTTTTTAAAAAATACTCTCTGGAACATATAACTAAGAATAAAATTATTTCAAATGTTTTACATATTTTCATAGACCAATAATTTTTAGACCAGAATTGAAAAGACAATATCATGAATAAATGTTGAAATAGATATAGATGGGGTTTCTTGGAACATATGTAGGATTTCAGTATAATTAATTAAAATGCATTCCTGAATGGTATTTTCTCATTTTAACCACACAAAGGTATGTCACTACATATCTGTAGGTATTCTGATTTCTGAAAACAGGTCCTCATCATATAAAAACAGGTTTTAATTTAAAAAAAAAATTCCATGAGGAAATTAAAATGTTTCTTCACTGTTGAACTTAACTTGTTGAACTGACAGATATAAAATCAGCTCTATTTGCAGAACACATATAAGGTCTTTTACACACAATCATATTTGGATGCACTTAAAATACCAATGCTTTCTTTAATAATATTCATATTTCTTTTGAGTAATCTAGGTATACTGAGAAGAAAATCAATTTCAAGAAAAATAAAAATAGCAATGAATACCTTTGAAGCTGTTGGAACAAAAAACACAATCAAAATATCAGTGTTAATGGGCTGATGAAATGCAGCAAACGCCAGCCTTTGGCAGAAAGAGCTTTTGACAGAAAATAAATATTTCCTTTGTTGCCTACCATGCAGTCATGTTGGCTCCAGTCCTCCAAGCAAGCAGTTGTGAGGAGAAAAACTGATGAGTGTCAGATTGGATTCCACCCTCTATTAGCAGATGAACAGTATTTTGTATTGCCAAATATATTACCATGAAAACACTGATAAAACATACTAGATATGCTAGATCAGCGGTTCCCAACCTTTTCTATATCCCACACGCCTAGAATGCTTCCGATATATCAGTGGTTCTCAACCTTTTTAATGCCGCGACCCCCAACCGGTCATAAGTCGAGGACTAAACCGGTCGTAAGTCGAGGACTAAACCGGTCGTAAGTCAAGGACTAAACCAGTCGTAAGTCAAGGACTACCCAACCGGTCGTAAGTCGAGGACTTTCCCTGCCCGGGAGTGCCGCGCATGCGTGTTTCCACCCCCTGCGCCGGCCGAGGCGTAGCTGGCAAGCGGCAGAGACGGAGCAGGCCGACCACCAGCTGGCCCAGCCCAAGGGAGGTAAGGCACCCGCCGGAAAAGGGGAAAAAAATGGCAGACAGCCTTGCTTGGCAACCCCCGTGAAATGGTTGATCAACCCCAAATGGGGTCCCGACCCATAGGTTGAGAACCGCTGCGATATATTCTTGCACCCCTTACAAAAGTAATACCTGGTTTTGAATGACGTGAACATATACACTATAATTTTGAAACTTCTAAACCCAAGTTTTCGCACCCCTTGGAATATCGTCTCGCACCCCCAGGGAGTGCAAGCACCTCTGGTTGGGAACCCCTGTGTTAGATCAATGTTTCTCAATGTCAGCAGGTTTAAGAGGTGTAAATGTCAATTCCCAGAATTCCCCAGCCAGTCATGTGCTAAATCCTAGATTTGTAAAGTATACTGCAAAACAGCATCCTATTCCTTTCTTTATACAAACTACTGGAATATACTAGTTTATATTAGATTCACAGATAAACAGATGATTCTATCGTCATTGCTAAAAAACAACTGGATATTAAAATGTTCTTATGAATACTTACAGTGGATATAAGTCTATCTACCCCTCTTAAAATGCCAGTTTTTCAGATATAAAAACCCCCCAGACCAAATCACTTCAGAATTTTTTTCATCTTTAATATATCATATAAGCTGTACAATTCAATTGAAAAACAAACTGAAATCTTTTAGGGAGGAAAAAATAAAAATAAAAAGCTTACAATAATGTGGTTGCATAAGTGTACATGTCTTTCAACTAATACTTTGTTGAAGTACCTTTCCATTTTATGACAGCATTTAGACTTTTGGAGTAGGAGCTTAACAGCATGGTATTATCTGGTCTTGGGAATCTTTGTCCATTTTTCCTTATGAAAATGCTCCAAACCTGCAAGATTGTGAGGGCTTCTCTGTGCACAGCTCTCTTCAGGCCATCCCTGGATTTTCAATTGGATTCAAATCTGGGCTCTGAATGGGCCATTCTAAAACTTTGATCTTTTTCTGGTGAAACCATTCTTTTGTTATTTGATGTTATGCTTTGGGTCATTGTTGTGTTGAAAGATAAAATTCTTCTTTACCTTCAGCATTATAGCAGAGACCTGAAGGTATTGTCCAAAATTGACTGAAATTAGGAACTGTTTATAATTCCCTCCACCTTTTATGGTTCCCACATAAGAAACTCTTCAAAGAACTTTGAGGCATTGTTTACCTTAAAGAATCTTTATTCGAGTAGCAACACATCAGCACGTACATAATCCAAGCTAAAATCTGGCTTCCCCTACCCTCAGCACATAGTATCAAAGCACAATTCCCTCCTCTAACTGTCATAAATCACATTCTCCAATTAGTTTGAAATGCTGGCCCATGTCTTATCTCTTATTACAAACAGCCTTGGTTCTCACCATTATACAATATTGTTTTGTCTAACTAATCTCCCATGCACATTCTTCCTCCTCCCCCTCAGTATCATCTAATTCTAATTCTAAAAGTAAAACTTAAAGGAAAATGGATTCATCTCCATATGTTGTCAAAGCAAGAACATCCAATGTTAGAAGCGTTGACACCACCTTGACTAAAGCCCCAGTTCCAGCTGAGGCAGCCTACAAGCATAATGCTGCCACCACATTTCGCTGTGGGTATGGTGTACTTTTGGTGATGTGCAGTGTTGTTTTTGTGCCAAATATACTTTTTGGAATTATGGCCAAAAAGTTTGATCTTGGTCTCATCAGACGATAACATATTTTCCACATGCTTTTGTCAGACTTGATATAGGACAGGTTTTTACAAAATATAGCCAGGTTTGGATGTTTCTCTTTGTAAGAAAAGGCTTCAATTTTGCCACCCTGCCCCGCAGCCCAGATACAGTATATGAAGAATACAGATTATTCCGACATGTAGTATACAACCCAGTACTTGCCATAGATTCCTGTAGCTCCTTTGATGTTGCTGTAGGTCTCTTGGCCTACAAGTTACAAATTTACCTCTTGTTTTTTCTCTATCAATTTTGGAGGGACATCCTGTTCTTGGTAATGTTATTGTTGTGCTGTATTTTCTCCATTAGATGATTGTCTTCACTGTGTTCCATGGTCTATCCAATCCCTTGGGAAGTTCTTTGTACCCTTTTCCTGATTTGATACCTACCAATCATGATAATCTTTTGATGCTTTGTAAGCGGTTTCTAGACCATGACTTTTGCTCTAAAAGGCAACTGAGTAAATGTCAGAAAAATCCTATTTTAATTGATGGCAGATTTGTACTTACTATTTAATATCAGTTTGAATGTGATTGATTAATTCTGAATACAGTCATATCCCTATTTATAAGTGAGTGACACACTTATGCAACCACATTACTGTATTGTACATTTTTATTGTTATTTTTTCTAAAATATTTTAGTTTGTTTTTAAATTGAATTGTAGAGTTTATATTATATTAAAGGTGGAAAAAATCTGAAATGATTTATCTTGATCTGATTTTTTTACATCTCAAAAATCTGGCATTTTATCAGAGGTGTGTAGATTTTTTATATCCACTGTCTATTTTTACATTTGATTCTTTTATTATCAACATGTTTCTGAGCAAGCCCAGGTTTTGAAGACTTCTGTTAGTCAGAAATTAACAATAAAAACACCAGAAAAAAAATTCATTGTTCGACTTCAATACATTAGGCTTTTCCAGTGTGGTGCTCGAAGGTAACTTGGAATAATAATTCCCAGAATACAAAATACAGACATATTTGATAAAACATTGCACAATATTCTTGACAGAGCACTAATCAATGAAAGTATTTTACACAAGGCCGCTTATAAAATGAAAATGGAGTGGGACAATCATCCTACTGCTGCTAAAGCTTTGGGATGGGGAATAGTGGGGGGAAATCTTCAAGATTTAAATACTATTCACATATTACATGAATATACATAGTCAAGAGCTAGACAAATTTCTTGACACTTTAAATGCCCCCAACTGTGGGCCCAACTTCACATGACATGCATCTTGAAATTGCATTTTGAAAAAATTAGCCTCGGGATTTAATAGCAACATATGCATGCTATTTTAATCCTTTTTTTTCCTATCTTTCAAATAAATCTTACTATTCTCTCCATTAAACAATCTGCTATTTCCAATGAACAAAACTGTGATTGGTGTCAATGAAAGATTTTCTCCAGAGATAGATACCCATGTTTCCCTGAAAATAAGACCAGGTCTTATTTTATTTTTAATTTTTTTTGCCTCCAAAAGAGGTACCAGGTCTTATTTTCGGGGGATGCCTTACTCACCTCCGGCACTGACAGCCCCGCTCAGCAGGTCCACTTCTTCTGGGGCTGAAGGAGCAGCTTCATTCTGCAGCTGCATTCCAGCCTGCATTTTGCAGTCAGACCTTTCCGGAAGGCCTCTGCAGCCAAGTACTGAGCTATAGATTTAAGGCAGTGGCCTTTTGAAGAGGCCTGTGACTGAGAAATGCAGAAGACGCCACAGAAGAAGTGGGCCAGTGAGGAGAGGCCTGGCTGCAAGGTAAGCAGGTGTGAAGCGCGTGGGGCAGTTCCACACCGCCACCCTAGCTTGATTTTTAAGCATGCGCCTTGTCCCAAAATTAGGGCTTATTTTTGGGTTGGGCTTATATTAGGCCCACTCCCAAAAATCAAGCTAGGGCTTATTTTCGGGGTAGGCCTTACTTTCAGGGAAACATGGTAGCAATTTGAACAGTGGGAAGCAATTTTCATTGGGCCATCACACAGGAATCAAAGGCTAACCTCTTTACTTTAATCCCAATCCAGGCCAAATACAAAAGTTCAGATTATCAGTGTTGTGATAATGCTCTATGTGAGAGGTATACATCTTCTTTATCATTCGTTTTAGGAATAATGTAGTGTCCTATGCTATCATGTGTAGTAACAAAACATACATCATGACACAAACCACTTATGTATTTCAACTGGATATCAGGATACAATTGTAAAATATCAAGGTTAATTTTGTGATATTGTGATGTACATACCATTATTTTTGTATCATCAGATTATATTGTCTGTCCTTTTCCACTTCTGCTTTGTATTTTTTCTGAGCCAGTAGAGCTATGAAAGGGTTTTTTGTTTTAAATGTTAAAATGCTACATACCAATCTCTCCCTAGCATGTGTGTGTGTGTGTGTGTGTACAGTATATGTATCTATGTGTTTAAACACATTTGTAATTTGACCCTTTGCTAAATAATTAAAGTGAAACATACTTCAAGATACAAATGTTCTTCATTGTTTATGTGATTCATGTAACTTTGCATGCATTATTTCATACTTTGATTATAATCTGTTTCTTTATTGATCTGTTTAAAAAAATACAAATATTTTCATTTAAATATGCATTGTTGTATGTGTTGTCATTTTTAAACATATTTCATCTCCAAATACTAACTTCTGAATACATTCTGAATTCACAAATATTGACATCTTTACTGAGCTAATAATAAAATAGTGTAAATGGAATTCCTATTTATCTAAACATCTTCTATACTGTACTTAGTCATTATAAGTACCTTCAAAAGTGGTCAGATAACTAGGTTTTAATTAACTGAATAAAAATGTCCAGCATAATCTTTGGTATTCAAGCAAAATACTAACTTTATAAATCTGATTGGCAGTAAACTGAAGATATCATCATGATAAATACAAGAAAAAGTAACAATTTGAATTAACAAATATATCTCATGTTTTCTTCAGCTTAAGGTCTTCAGAATTTTGTTATTTTAATATTCAGTGCTAATTTTAAACTGAAAGTCAAGATTAGTGAAGATTGATTTTATATCTAATTAGTACATTGATAAATATTATAATTCCACTGAATCTATTGATCTCTATGAACTGCTTTAGAAACATGTTCTTGGGTTCATTTTTTGCCGCCACACAAAACAGTATTACTAGATGCAAAATTCTTAGTACCTTTCCTATTTTAGAGCTAAAAAAAGATAACTGTCTATTTAATATGTCTGCATATTTACCACGTAAGGATTATCAAATGCCAAAATGTATTTTGATTATTTAAAACTGGGGTATGAAAATATGTCAAAGAATCTTTAGCTTGCAAGCTCAAAGATAACTATTTATTTTAATTACCAAAACATACAAGGCAATGAAATGCATTTTATAAACCTGGATATGAGGGACTTGATTCAATTTCCTCCTCACTCATGAAGCTCTGGAGCTAGTTTTGGGCAGACCACTATGTTTCAGCCTAAACTACTTCCTGGGCTATTCTGAAAGTTAAAAATGCTGTAAGATATAGCAACATTTGATAAGGCACTTAACAAAATAAGCTAAATAAACCCTTGATATGTAATAGCCAGATCTGAAAAATACGATGGCAAAAAGCTTTCTACAAAGCGTTGCATTATTTAAAACAGAGATCCCTACAGATATTTTATCATTCTTAAAAATTATCATCCAATATGTTTACATTGAAGGAACATAAAGGAATTGAAGATAATTGGAATGGGGCTAAGGAAGAGAGCAATATGGGTGATAACCATGGATGTTATTTGAAAATGTTTCTGGCAAATTGTTAAATACATTAAATATTTCATAAAACGACACTGAATGCATATACTAAACAAGTATACACTCCTCTCATTTTCTGAGAAAAAGTCTAGGACAATATATATTATTCATATATACAGACAGTACGTGCAGCTCTAATTACACATACAACAATATATTTGAATAAAGATATACTTTCAACAACTTTTTTCTGTATTAAATCCATGTTTATTGCTTAAATTTTATCACAGTGGAGATTAAATTGTTCTTAATCATCCGGTCAGTGTTTGTGTACTTTCTTCAATACAAAAACATTAAAACTAACTCATTCATACACTCTTGGTTCTGTCATTCTCCCACCTCTCATTGCCTCTTTGTGTTCCCTCAGTTGCCACATATTGATAGGATTGTAAAAAGATAAAGCTATAGGCATATTAATAACACCACACTCTTCAAGTATCTGGAAAGTAAAAATGCCTGTACTAAATTTTAGAAATGCATCTGCAGTTTCTACTTTATTGCTATAATATAGAGGCTCCTGATGGGATGGTAATGAAGCATCATGTCACTGTGTATGAAAATGATTTTAGTCTACAGTTTTTAAGAACTTTTCCCATGTTAGTGAATACACAGTTTAGATTTGCTTTTGTTTTTATTCCTAGCTGTCAGACATGGGATTTCAAACTGCAAATAAATAAAGTATACACCCACAACATGTGCAGTGCAAATTCCAAGTAAACAGGATGACAAGGAAATTTAATAAACATATAGTTGCCAACACTGGTTTAACGGGACAGTCCTAATATTTTTAATGCCCTGTATTCCCATTCTCTGTTTAAAAACAGATACCTATATTGGTTGCAGTGATTGAAAAAGCATTGTCCAGAAAAATAATGCTACGAATGTAGGCAGAGGCACAGAGTTTAACTAGTTTATAGGTTTAACGTCATGCATGATATCAAACCTCTACAAAAACAGTCTAACTGACCAAAAGATAACCTCCTTTAGATTCAAATAAATGATGTTGGCAACTAAATAACATGGATTACATGGACCAGATTACTCTAAAGATTATAGATAGAACTAAGTGAACCTCTGAACCATTATGGTTTGGGGAGATAAAAACTTAATTGTAGTAATATAATAGTTAAGACATTCAACTTTATAACAAACCAGAAATGGTTTGATTCTGCATTGCTGAAGGGACAAGAACAATCCTTTTCCAAAGAGCAGTGCAGAATATTTCTCTCTCTGCTTCATTTATTTTTATATTGATTTATTATATCCACATAGCCCTTGTAGTTATTGAAAGAGAACAACCTTACTATGGCATAAATGACGAATCTAGGGAAAGGTAAGGAACATAACTAAAATTTACATAAATATAAAATTACACCTTATGGTACTCTTGTGCAATTTCCTTTTCTTTAAAGAAATGGAAGAAAATGGAAAAATTATGTAGTATATCAAAACTATGGTGTATCATCATATTCTTCAATGCCTTTTAAGAATATGATTTTTATGGCTGCATTATAATTCTAGTTTGTTTATTGCTATGTACTGAACACTGTGAAAGATGACTTTAATTAACATCATTGTCAGATAACAAATTAAACCTTAGATAAATAGAACCAAGATTTCTTTGCTAAAATATAAATGTGCATGAAAAAAGGAAGAACCTTTGTAAGTAAAAGGAAACCATTCCTTTTTTGAGACACACATATTATTCACAAATTGAGCAGACATGAATATAACTAATGAATTACATCAGAGAATTAAGGCTTCTAGAAAACTTCAGTGCCAGAATGACCTTTCTCCATCAGTATTAAGAATAAAATACATTTTGTATTTTAGGTTGTGCTTCATTTTTCTAAAGATTTTTCTTAGTTCTGCAGAATTTAATTGCATAAGATTACATACTGTAGGGGAGCATTAGAACTGTTTATTGTTTTACTTTAAGTAGGTGTTAGACTATGTTACAGCTATAAAATTTAATTATAGTACTGATTCGTTGCTAATGTACATTGAGTAGTTGGCTCATTTCACCTTTTTTTCATGTTTAATGTGACCATTTCTTCTATACTTGCCGTTTGGTATCCCATTTTGGTAATGTCCATTGATAGTAATATGTTCATCAGTGGACCAAAAATGTTTGCTTTGCTTGCAAATAAATTTTGCTATCCTGGCCAAAATGTAGCAGAGTAAGGCAGTACCCAGCAGCACAACAAAGGCAATATCCAATAAGAAATACTGATATAAAGAGACAGTGTAAACTGCAGAACGTAAATGCTGTGCTCCATTATGATGAAGGATGTAATTAATCCAGTAGACTGTTCGATTAACAGGATGAGCTGGTTGGTCTTTATGGATTTCAGACAGCTTCCGGGCCTGTCGCCTGTAGCTATGAAATAATAATAAAATAACGAGAACATTGCTGCATTTTCAGTTCTAACATTCCCATATTATTTTATAATAATTAAACTTAATTTATTATACAGGTAATCCTCAACCTATGACCACAGTTGGGACTGTAATCTTGGTTGTTCAGCAAAGCAGTCATTCAATGAGATATTCCATGATTGCTTACTGAGCAATTGCAATCTTGGTATTCCCAGTTGTAGTCATTAAGCAATCTCACAAGTCACTGAGAAAACAGAACCTCAGATAAGGAGCATGGGTGACTAAGGGGGAGACGGAGATTCTGGGAGACTCCACTCAGGAGCTGAAATCCTCCCTAACCCTAACCCTGAATGGGGAGATACTTCCAAGTTGCCTGTACCTATCCTCCCAGGGTCTCCCCCACTCCCCTGAGGCACCCGACACTCTTTTCTTACTGCTCTGCTTCTCCATTCACGAGCTGAAATTTTTCCCTGCCAAAATCTACTCAGCAGGCAGCATCAACTTGCAACCTTCCGTGCCAGCTTCCCCACTGATTTTCTGGAAAAGCTGATAGAGAACACTGCAAATGGCACATGATTGTGGAGTGCTTAGTAACCAGTCATGAGTACAAATAGGTTGCTAAGCTCCTAAATCGCGATCACGTGATTACAGGAGCGGCGATGTAACATTTTGTGACAGTTAGACAGTACTTTACAAATCATAAAACACCCTTTCCAATACCATCATAATTCCAGACCTCCATTAAACAAATTGTTGTAAATCGAGAACTACCCGTATGCTAGATGGCTAGGACGATATAATTAGTGTAAGTTCTTTATAAACTTTTATTTTACTAAAAATTTAACAAGCTTTTTTTTTTTTTTTAAAGAAAAGACAATTCTTACCTGGGATCATTGATAACTTTCACCAGTGCATTATATAACTCATCCTCCGTAAGAGTCTTCCAGTTTAGTAGTATACCCATGCCCTTGGCCTGCACTCGAGTCATGGTGTCATAATGATCTCCAAAAAGAGGGATTCCCACCACAGGAACACCATGGTACATGGTTTCAAAAATGCTGTTCAGACCACCATGACTAAGGAAGGCCTTAATATTAGAGTCACCTACAGCAGCAAAAGGTAAGGTACAGGAAACAAAAGTGTTTAATCATAATAGAGAACAAAACCCATGCATCTAAAATTGGTATGTGCAATAAATGTAATACTGGAATAAGAAGCCCACTCAGATTCCTTTGACTTTTTTTTCTTACAGATGGTAAGCACACATGGAATTTCTCACCGCAGTTACCATAGATAGGACACAGAAAATTAAATAACTGTACTCATTTTGTTAGACTACAAATGAGATCAAAAACAAACTGACAAAAATGGCTTCACTTTCTTAATGATGATAGAGTTGACAATAATATATATTGCACAAAAAACCCATTCTGCTTAAGATACTATCTTAATAAATAGCATTAATATATTTGAATTTAACAATCTTGCAAGCATTATTTGCAACCAAAAGAAGTATTTTTCATTCTAGTAATTTATATTAATACTACATGCAAACTCAAGGAATATATTTTTACAATCAGACGTTTTATTTATCTAAACCTGAGAATAAATTTAAGAAGAAATGTGAATTCTTAAATGCTATTTCTCCAGAAGGATTGCTTTCATGTTAATAGTTAAACTATTTTTTTAAATTAAAAATTAATTTGTTAGACTAGGATTAGGAAGATCCAGGTTCATGTTCACCTCAGCCATGGAGGTTCATTAGGTGTCTTTTCACCTATCGCTGTCTCAATGTAACTATCTCATAGGGTTGTGGAGGAAAATTAAATGAGTAGTATATACACTGCCTTGAGCTTCTGGAGGAAAGGCAGAATCTATAACTAACATAATATACATATAGTACTCAACAACTTTTATTGCCAGGGTGATGACAAAACTTCCTAAGATGATGTAATAGAATGTGAGAATGAGCTCAGTTCATGAAAAGAGATGCTGTCTAGGGAATGATCAGATAAGGGGAGAAGGGTGCCCACATCTGAATAATAGAAAGAGAAAGAAACTTAGAAAGGATTTGCTTTAATTTATCAGGCTGTACAAAGTGACAGCAGGAGCTTTATACTTTTAGATTTGCAGATTCTGTAAATATAGCCCTACAATAAAACAGAATTAGCCCATCTGGTTGTGTTTCCTGTCTGGTCTATTTGGGTGGCTAACATATGTGTACATCATCTTAAATATTTAAGAGACTAGATATTAGTTCTCCTATAATACAGGTAATCTTCATTCAGTGATTGCAGTTAGTTCTGGCAAAAAGGTCACTAAATGTCATGGTTGCTAACTAAGAGATTCATGTAATTTAGAAAGGGAGAGAGGCTGAAAATTGCTGATTGCTGCCATTTTATTCAGATAAAGTTTTATCATACAATGTCCTGTGCCTGATCCTTTCTTTGCACACTCCCATGGTACAGATTGCTTAAACAAGCTAAGCTCTGTGACCTTAATTAGTTGATTAGAACATTTATAGCTGCTGTCTGAAATTGACTAGCCCTTAATCAGTTTTACACAGAAGGCTTTTGATGTTGTAAATGTGTGCACTGGTCAGAAAATGAATCCTTTGTTACTATCAAATTTGCAAACACTCACTATAATAGTCACTATATGAGGCAGTTCTAAATAAAGACTACCTGTACTTCAATATGAATATGCTGCATAAAAATCTATAGGTCTTTTGAATGTTCAATTGATACAGTATTTCAAATGTAATTTGTGTTTATTGTCTATCATAAAAAATAGACAGTTTAATTTGTAGCAACCTGCAATTTGGCTTCATTTCATGTAACCTGAATTTCAAAAGCTTTCTGAAAAAGATCACTTGAGACCTCTAGAAAGAATTACTTCTTTCTTCCTGGTAGTCTGTTGCTTGAAACACAGAAATGGGCGTCAGGAAGTGAAGTGGGAAAAAGGCTACATCAGAGAGAATAATCTGGCTCAAGACATTTGTGATTTCATTCCCATCTACCTCACACATTACCTCTGAGTAATGTGTTTTGTAGATGTTGATACAAAAAACCCATTTCAGCTCTAATCTAAAGCTAGTAGAAATGGTCAGCTGTCTAATTATCCATATTAATGATATTCCTATAAACAGTGCTTTTTTTGTAAAAAATAAAGGTGCCGGAACTCACACGTCATACAACCCGCCTTGCCTACCCTACAAGGTTCCATCCAAAAAAGGTGCCAGAACTCTGTTCTGGGCGCTCTATGACAAAAAAAGCCCTGCCTATACAGATTTAGATTAAAATACAGGTAGTCCTTGACTTACAACCATTCATTTAGTGACTGTTCAAAGTTACAATGGGACTGGAAAAAGTGACTTATGACCACTTCCACATTTGTGACTGTTGCAGCATTCCTATGGTCACATGATCAAAATCCGAATGCTTGACAACTGGCTTACACGTATGACGGCTACAGTGTCCTGGAATCAAGTAATTACCTTTTGTGATCTTCTGACAAGCAAAGTCAGTGGGGAAGCCAGATTCACTTAAGTGTGTTACTAACATGACAAATGCAGTGATTCACTTAACAACTGTGGCAAGAAAGGTTATAAAATGGGCAAAACTCACTTAACAACTGTCCCACTTAGCAACAGAAATTTGGGGTTCAATTGTGGTTGTACATTGAGTACTACCTGTAAGTCTAGTATTAAAAAACAGGTAAGGTACAAGAGGGTAACTTTAAACAATAACTTCCAACAATACTTACCTAATAAATCATTTTGTGGTAACCATTCTATAAGTTTTGTATTGTTACCTAAATTCCTGGGATTTTTACCTGAAAATCTAAAATACAAAAGAAATTGAAACTTAAAACCACATTCCAAAAAGAATACATTAATGTAGTGTTAGTTTTCAACGTACAATTTATCAATAAAAAGAATATAAAACAAAATATTGGGATGTTTCTTGGATCCTCCATACTAGGACACCGCATGGGAGTGGGGAGAAGGAAAGCGCAATAGCTCTCTTTTTTGGCATATTGATTGTGGGGGAGTGGGTACCATAGCAGCTGTGTGAGAACAGGCTTGTTTCAGGTGTACATTTATTCATCTCAATCCACTTGACTCTGGACAGCAAACAATATCACAACAATTAAAACCATAAAAACACAAAA
>NW_015386277.1:158729-177692 GCF_001527695.2 Protobothrops mucrosquamatus | reverse complement strand
TATATGTATATATGTATATGTATACATTTGCTCAATGTGTATATGTACATATATACATATACACATATTGGATCCATTAGTCATCTGGGACGAGGTGTTCAAATAGGCCCAACCTCCTATGGAGAGTGGTGGCACCAAAGAATTGGAGATTACCACGGAGTGGTATGACCATGAAAGGGGAGAAATCAAATCAGTCCCTGCTGGCTGTCTCACCCCGCAGGCTGACTTCACCCAGGACAGCAGCGCTCACCGTCTCCTGTGCACACACCCAGGGATTGGGCAGAGGCGGTGGGGCAGTCCCTCTCTGGTTCCAGGGCTGCCCTGTGGATCTAAGGCTGAACACATTTTGGCTTTGATGGACACAACCAGGTTGTAGATCAGTGCCACCCTCCCTCCCACCAGCACCTCCATGGCCCTAGCCTTGCAGCCATGAAGCTTCCCTTTCACCAGGACCGCCCCCGCCTGCGTGGGATAGCGACGGCTGGTGGCAGCATGGCCACCGGCAGCGCTGATAATCTCCCCACACACATCGTTCCTTCCTGAGCGCAGAAGAAGGAAAGAGATGGGAATGAGAAGCAGGGAAGGAAGGAAGGAAGGAAGGAAGGAAGGAAGGAAGGAAGGAAGGAAGGAAGGAAGGAGATGGAAATGAGAAGGAGGAAGGCAGTGAAGAAGGGAGGGAGAGAAAGAGGAAGGAAGGAAGGAAGGAAGGAAGGAGTGACAACTTGTTTGAAGATGCCCCAGTTCACGCAGTTCTACTTCAATCCTGGATCCATTGAGACTTGGATTCAAAGGAGAAAGCAATTTTGAGTTCTGTTTTGTCACAGACAGGACTTTGTTGGCAATCCAAGTTAACACTGGTATTCTTGAATTGTGAGCTCTTAGGAAAGTATCCCCTCCTTGTGTGTTGCAAACAGCCAGTTCCAGTAGATAAAACAGGACAAAGCAGAGTGGGGGAAAATATTTTCTTTTGTTATATTTCGAGTCTGAATTAGACCATAGCAGGGTCCCTACAGGAGAATCCTTTTAAGGATTATGTATTAATAGAAAAGCAACTAACTTACCTCTGTTCCTAAATGCTAAAGCTGTTGCACATAAAAACCAGAGGAGCTCTGATCAACTATCACAGCCACCATTTTGACAGTTTTGCTGTACTGTTGTCTGTGGATGCCTCCACTAAATGCAAGCATGGGATAAACTGAGCCTGGTTTGTTCTCAGTCTTTTAAGTGGCCACAGACTACTAGCAAAAGTGGCATTTGATCACAAGGCAAGGAGGCATCGAGAAATGTTTCCCCTTTTTCATTTGAGCATCCAAGAAGGGACAGGAAAGGAGAAAGGGAAAGAGGAAAGACAAACAAAAAGAAGGAAAGAGCAGAAGGAAGAAGAAGGAAAAGAGAATGAAGAGGGAAGGAAAAGAAGAAAAGTGGGAAAGAAAGGAAGGAAGGAAGATTATAATGAGAGGGAGGGTCTGAGAGAAGTCCTGCCTTAACACTTGGCCATGAGCAACCCTGCTGCCCTTTCACCATCACCTTGTCCCCTCCTCCTGACCTCTCTTGGTGGTCTCCCATCCTATCACTGAGAATGCTTTGGTTACAAAGCTGGGTCTCCTCACAAGGAGAGGGAGTGGGCCTCCCTCTGACCCACACATTTTGCCCTCCTCACATACCATGAGCAACTTGGCCAAGGAGAGCGAGCCAATTAGCAGCAGCCTTGAGGAGGAGGTAAGTGCAGCTGGGCGCTCCCTTAGGAAAGGCTGGACTGGGTGCTTTCCCTCCACTGCCCAGGGCTCTGGGCAACCTGCATCACTGGGGGTCCTCTGCATGGCCTGAGAGGGACAGCAAGGCTCCTCTGGTGGACAGGGGTATGGTGCTCGCCCTGGTCTCGCCTTCCTTGACTGGAGACAATGGATCCCCTCAGCCCCGCCTGGGCCACCACAGATGCCCCCCGACACGAGAATGTTGAGCTGGCCATGCCCACCCATTATGCCCCCCCTGGCCACACACCCCTATTTCCCCGAGGTCAACCACAACCCTGATGTGGCCCTCAATGAAATCGAGTTTGACACACCTGTCTTAGCCCATTGTTCCCTTCCTCTCTCCCACCATTCAACTAACCAAGGATTCTTAATGTCAGTGCCTAGCACTCAGCACCTCTAGGCAATTAATTTTAGTCATTCCAATATCAACTTTACAGTACCCCCAGCTAATCTCCTCTCACTAGACTGCTATAGTATAACAACTACTCCATTAATCAATCAAAAATCTTCCACCTGATATTAAATCCACCCTAGCCAGTCATTTTACAAGGCTTTCTTAACTGCATAGTCTTCCACTAAGATAAACCATGTGGAGAGCCTCAAAATGCCAGCCAGATGCAACTGGAGTGGAGGTAAAATAGCTACCAATCTAATGGGGGTAATAGTGCAGCCACATGGGTCTCAGTGGCCACAGCCAACCTAATCTGTCCTGCATCCATCATAGCAACTCTCTGTTCCCCTCCCCACAATGACAACAAATGTGTAGCCATCTCTCATACCTCGACTGTTCTGCCACCTTCATCTCTGGTACAGTCTTTGAAAGTCAGTGGAGGACTTTTCTCTCAGGGAGCCTCTGGATTTCTCATCCCTGCCAGCCACTCAAAGCTATTCCTGTGCTAGGCAATGCCACTGCCACAATTATCAGAATCTACCACCATCGGTCCAACCCAGCTGCCTTCACCACCAGCTCCAATCTTCCAGGCCCACCTCAGCAGGTAAAAGGACTGTCATGCCACATACACTCCCCCAAGCCACCAGATTGCCGAACCAAAATTGTTACTTGTTCAGGCCAGATAATTCCCACTGCTTGGTAAATGATCTCCAGGGATTATCACAGCTTCAAACACAACATACCCCACACCAAGCACAACATTCTAAAGTTATCTACTAATACTTCCTTTCTAATTACATATCCAGATTCAGTGTCATGATAGGAAGGTAAAAAAACCCAACAACAGCACTAAGGAGGGTAACTTCTGAAACCCTCCCCAAACCTAAAGCCATTCAGTCTTGTTAGGGTTGAGCTGAAGCATGATATTCCCCAAATAACTTCAAAAACAGCTTCCAAACATTAAAAAAGGACCTCAATAGCATCACTTAACTCACCAGATGTGAGATGTACAGCTGGTTATCAGTAATATACTAAAACCTCGCTCCATGGCAACAGATAAACTCACCCACAACAACTTCATGTAAATGTTAAACAGGAGAACTGAATTCTGCATAACCCCACAAAATAGGGCTAAGGGTGGATCTCTCACTCCTGATCAACACTACTGGAACCAACCACCAAGGAAGGAAGAAAAACAGTGCAATACAGTGCTGTCTACCCCCAACCCCTGCAACTGGTCCAGAAGTATATTATAGCCAACAGTATTGAAGGTAGCCAAGAAATAAAGTAATGAGAGGATGAATGTACTACACCAACCCTGCTCCTGCCACAGGTCATCCAAAAACACAGCCAATAGTGTTTCAGTCTCATGCCAAGTCTGAAACCTGAATGAAAGTGATTGGCAACCAGTATGGATTTGTTAAAAATAAGTACTGCCAGACAAATGTTACTGCTTTTTTTGACAAAGCAACTGGATTAAAGGACCTGGGGAATACTGTACAATAGTATACCAAAACTTTATGTGGCATCTGATAAACTTGCCTGTCTTCCTGAAAGAGTAATATGGATGGATGGTATTGCTGCTAGATGAATTTCCAATTGGTTGAATAACCATACTAAATGAATGGTCCTTAATGAGGAGGAGGTATGCTGGGCCCAATAATATTTATTTATTTATTTATTTATATGTACTGTATATATGTAAGTATGATTTAAATGAGGGAACAGAAAGGATGCTCAACAGATGACAGAAACTGGGGTGAAATGGAGTGTTGCTAGTGCCTCAGAGGTCAGGCTCATGGTTCAAAATAATGTTAATAGACTTGAACATGGGCCTTTACTAACACAATCATTTTTATTTCTTAGGTACAGAATCCTAGATTTCACTGGCAAGAAATATAGGCTTCTGTACCTAAGAAATAAAAAAGAAAATATACAAGTATAAGAGAGGTGAGCCTGACTCAGTGATAGGACTTGTGAGAAATATCTTGGTGTCCTCACAGGTCATAGATTAAGCACAAGCATAAGGTAAATATGAGAATTGATAATTCCATTTCACACTGTACTTGTCAGACCACATCTAGAATGTTTTGTCCAGTTTTGGTCTTCCCAATGCAAGGATACTGGAAAGACTGGAGGCACCAAAGATAGCGAGGGGTTTGGAAGCTAAATCCTATGAAGAATAGATTTTTTTAAATTGGTAAGTTTAGCACAGTGATGGCAAACCTATGACGTGTGTCAAAGTTGGCATGCCATGATGTTTTGGATGAGCCATCAGCGTTCACCAACACCTAACAACTATTCTCAAAACCACACTCCATTCTCTAATTTTTGAAGGCTAAGGAAGCTGTGTGAGGTGTGCTCTCATGCAGCCTCCGGATCCTACAGAAATCGCAAAAGAGGCTCATGCTCTTCTTGCCGTCCCTGGAGCCTTGAAAAACTATGCAAGAATAGGGTGTACTTTCCATTTCACACGTTTTTAAAAGCTACAGAGGCCACAAAACAGTATTCTCTGAAGCTGCCTCAAGAACAAAGGCCTTGTGTAATATGGAACAGCCTTGAGTAGCCTGCAAGGGCCTGTGAACAGAAAAAGAACACCACCTGAAAGTTAAGTGGCATGCTGCAGATCCTGGAGAGTGCTACACCATGGGACAACTGTACCATTCCCCAAGGCTTGCATACCTTGGGGAACAGCATGAGGTGGTCTTTTTCAGTGGCCTGGGGGTTGCTGGGGTTGAAGTTGAGTCCAGGGTCTCTACTTTGGGCCCAACCTTGGCATTGCTGCTGAGTGTTGTTGTTCAGAGTGGCCTAGATAGAAGGGAGATGGAGAATTGTTTCCCTTTTGTTGGGAGGTGGGGGAATTCAAGTTAGCCTAAAAGTTCACCATTGCTGGTTCAGCATAAAACAAGAAGCTAATGGGAGATATGATAATAGTTTTTCTATACTTGAATGACTGTCACATGGAAGAAGATAAAGATTTATTTTCCATAGTGCCTGAGGATAGGACAAAAAACAATAAGTGGAAGCTTTAAAGAGAGGTATCCTAATTTGAAATTAATAGGAATTTCCTGATTGTGCGAGCTATAAAACATAGAATAGCTTGCCTATTCAAGTTTTGGATGTCTATTACTGGAGATTTTCAAATAAAGATTCAAACAAAGATTGCTTACTTTAGTTCAGCAGCTGGGATAGTTTTTATGGTGACCATGAATTATATTCCTGACATACAGTTCTGGCACTACTCCTTAATCACTTCTAATAATACCCCCAACAATGATAAGACACCGTTAGAAGATTAACAACTTTACACTAAAACAAAAATAGTGCTGAATCAACTGCAAAGGCAGCTCATTTCAGATACCTGCTTTATATTCACCAATTTTTAATTCTGAATGTTAACAGATACATATAAATGATATACTATATACATATTACATTTTCAGAAATATATTTTGTTTAACCTTGCATGATATTGTATCAATTTCTATTCACTTAGAGATTAAATGATTTGACCAGAAACATCCAAATGTCACTATATATTGACTGACCTGGATTATGGCATTGATTTGTTCCAGCAGTCTTTCTATTAACAATATCACACTCAGCAAATGCACTAGGCATTATTAAAATCCAGCAAAATAATCATTCAGGTAGACTGCTTCATGAAGCAAAAGGAGCCAATAGCTCCCCTGACTCTTACTGACTCTAACCTGATGGAATGGGTGAGTACTGCATCTCACCCAAGATTTCACACTGCTCTTGAAATTGAAATACAACATCTGAAACTGAGAAAGGAAAGTTTTTCAAGAATGAGACAGAAACTTTTATGTACAAGTGAGAAAAGCAATAGACCCCGGGCTCTGGGATCCACAGGTTTCCATAAAACAAAAACATTCATCAATCCTACTTTATTTATATTTTAAATAATGATATTAATATACCTTACCTCCAAATTACTCTTTGAGGAAGTCTAGCCAGAGCATGTGCCAATTTATCTGCTATATTTTCAGGTAAGTATTTCACTCCAGCTCCAAATGATACAAGGACAAAGCCATTTTCATTAGCACCATTCACCCATGTTTGCAGATCCTATGGAAATAATAGGCTTGTTATCAACAAACTTATTACTGGAAACATATCCAATAAGAGTGTGATGTCATAACAATAATATAGTATTTAATTGAAGATTCATCAATCAATAAATAGTGCAATTACTGTTTAAGATGCTCTTATCCTATGCTCAAAATGGCTTGACTTGGACAGTTTAAGAAAATAAGTGAAATATCAAAGCTGAGCTACTGTCCCTTGAAGAATACCGTAGGTAGATTTTATGAATTCACAGGTGACTTGTAGAACTTCAATTATAGTCAAGTACCCAATTAGCTTTCAGTGTGGTATCTGATTCAGACATAAGAGTAATGAAGTAGAAATGTGGGTGAAATCTGGAAAATACTAAGGGATAACACTACATACCCAAAGATTGCAAAGTGGAATCTGATGTCTAGACAGAAATGGCTAACAAAACTAAAAAGTTATCTTCAGATTGCTATATGTGAAATATCCCACAATAGCACACCTGGCACTGAAACAATTATTAGTGATTGATCTGTCTAATGGGTGCAGATACCCAATTGCTAGGGATGTATTTTCAGATACTAACAGAGCCTATTAGTAACCACTATTTTGACAGCTACTTGCACTTGCATTGTTTAGGGAAGCCCATCCTTCCAGAATGAACAATAGACCTAACGTATCACCAGATATGAGTTGTAGAGGGCTTAAGGAAGAATTTAAGTAGAATTTGATCCTGCACAGAGGAAAGCTCAAGACTACCTTAATAATAAAAAATGCACTACCTCAAAGAACTAAATACATAATAAGTTTATCAATAGACACAATCTACTGTTCTGTCATGTTATTTTCTCATGCTGAGTATCTTTTATATTTATCTTTTATTGTTTTACTATAATTTCCCTACTGTTGTAAGCCATCCAGAATCATTGCAAGTTGGGCTGCATTAATAATTATTAATTAATAATTAATACATTATAAAGTATAATAAAGTATAATCACGTTCATGGAGAAAGTACTGAATGGGCTCAGTTCATGCCTTAAGCTTGAGTATGGGAGGCTGACAGAAATACCTAAAGTGAAAAATGAATGACCATGATACAAAGCTATATATGGGATACATTAGGTTTAGCAAACCTAGCACAGTTATGAGAACACGCTGTCATCTTAAAGAATTTTTTGACCAGCTTGGCAATCAAGCTGCAACATAACTAGAGACACTGGTGTCTGCAAATGAATTGAGACCATGCCACCATCCACTGAAATATTGAACACAATCAATGTTGCCATGGATTGCAAAATATTTATTTCTTGTATCTCCTATCTATAAAAAAGGCTACCAAGAACCAATTACTGTAATTAATTCACGCAGCTAGGAACATATGCCAGCACACCCTTTCTCTGCAAGATGAATAGCCATAAGGAAGAATCAGGTAACACACACCAATCCCACATCCTCAGCTAGAGGTTGAGTAAAGAGGGCAATTTCATGCCACTCTTCTTGTTTATGCACTCCACTAGTATAGAACTATCAAAGAGAAACTTCACAATAAGTGGTTGACTGAAAACATGCAGCAGCCTGAACATTGTAAACAATTCGTTATTAGTATTATTTCTCCACTGTATATAACATGCTCTAATAGCAAATCTCAGAGACTCAGAAAGAATGCACCACCAGTTCAGAAAGATGAATACCTGTGGAAAGTATGAAAAACAGAGCACACCAATTACAGAACTACAGTACCTACACTTGCAAAGGCACTCGGGTAGCTGTCACCCAACTACAAAACTAGTAAGAATAATATCCAGCCAGGATATCCAAGACTGAATAATTGAATGCATGTGGTGACTAAACTCAACAACTTTTGTTTATTCCCCTCTGATCATCTGGCAGACAATTAAGGTAGGATACTACTTTCTCATGTTGATATGGTACATGGCAAGTTAAGTAATTTATCACTCAAAGACAAAACTCTAGATCAAGGGTGTCAAACCCGATTGCATCGTGGGCCGTATCGTGACTTGTTTTGCCCTTGAGGGGCTGGGGTGGGGATGGCCTGCATGGGCCATATGCGGCCCGCGGGCTGTGTGTTTGACATGCCTGCTTTAGATAAATAAAGTTTGCTACCATCATATCCAGCAAGTCTCTAGAGGGCAATACTGATATTTGTATCATGGTGATTCTGCATTGATATGTTTATTGCTGTAACTGTGGAATCTTGGAATTGTATGGACCAGAATCATCTTGACCAGAACGATTTTAATGCTCAATTTTCTCATGATTCATGGGTAGAATTGCCAGAAATTCTGCTGACAGAGCCTACGACGATGAACAGGATTAGTGACATTCCTGGGGGACTGAGGATCTCTCTCTCACACACACACATTTTGCTAAGTAGTATCTGAAAAAGAAATGATGGACTAATTTTAGCTCACCAAAGTTATGTTCTGCCATATTTATTAGTGATTAAAGATACTTGAATATCTTCAATCTCCAAACCTCTGTTAAACTCTACACAGAACATTAATATCAGAAAATGACAAGTAATATAATATGGTTCATACAATAAAATTATGAAATTATAAATTGCAAAGATGTCTGGCTGAGAATTCTGGGACCCATCTTTAAAGTTGTCCAGGTTGAGAAACACTGCTTAGAACACATTCTACCAATAAAGTACTGGTACAAGAACTATGAAAAACTAGATGTCATCCACAATTCATAGACTTTTTAAAAGCAAAATCTATGTTAAAAGGACTATGAGTATCACTATAGCTTTTTGAAAAAAGTAAGATACCACTACAAGATATCACTGAAATGAATATAGTCTGCTTGTTGAAAACTGTTCTGAAGGACAGTTTGTGTATTCCTAAAAATAAATATGTAAAATAAAATGAAATCAAATCAAAACTTATATAAAATTATATTCTAGAAGTAAAAGGATGAAGTGGGTGAATGTGTTTAACTGAAGTTGTCGCTACTATTAGATGCTGCTTTAGTATTTTAAAATACATGATTACGAGACAGATATGGTATTGTACTTACGCTACTGAGTGTTCTTTGTCCTCTTTTTTTTTGTAATTAGCTATTCTTTGCAGGCATAAATGCTAAATGCACAGCTGTGACTATATAGTGTGAGGTCCCAGCTGGCAGTAACCAGTGGTGCCTAATACTGAGCTTTGTTTCAGATAAACAACACACGCAAATACAAACATAACTGAGCTTCAATGTCTAAAATGCTCTCTGTTCAGCTCTTGGAATCAGATATGCAGAAGCATCAGTGACTATTTCCTAATACTTTTGTGACAAATCATTTGTAGAAAAAGATATTTGCAATTAATATATAATTTAGAAAATAAACTGAAAATATTAAGTACAATGATTATAAATTTATATTATCTCCTTTAAAAAATGTACAAATGGCTACAATTTAAATTATGCTTGATTTTATATGGTTTTCTGGATTTATTAATGAAGCCCTGAGTATTCATTTGTAAAGGTATATTTTTATACAAAATGATTCTGATTCGTTGTTCATATAAATACATAAATTATGAAAATAAAGTCTAAAATCAAATTGAGAATTTAGATCAAATCAAACTTTTATTAAAATCCATTATCATGTCTCCATGCCTAGATCAATTATATATCAAACCCCTCACAAGATCATAGCATGAGTGCTGCTAAATTCAATAAGATATCCTCTGAAAATTAGTGCTTGTGGCTCATTGATGCTTCTGCTACAAGACTTGGAAATACTACAGTACATTATTACAAAAGGATTTTTTCATTATCTGTTTCCATGGAAATCTCACAGTGGGATATAGTGAAATATAACTCTTAACCAGGACAGCTAACAGCAAAGAATGCTGGTACCTGTAGTTGAGACCACACAGGTTCTCAAACTTATATTATTGGTATCAGTTTTGATTCTGAAGTGCTATGCTTATTATTCCCACTAATGCAGCAAAATGGTGTGCTAATACACACACCACAGAGAGACAGACAGACAGACAAATGTAATGAATTGGCTTGCAAACAAAACATTTGCCATTCATTTTTCAAGCCATCTGATCTCATCTCACCCCACCCCATCCCAATCCAATCTTTCCATTTAATTCTACACTACTCATATAGCAAAGCAAAATGTAAGATGAAGCTAAGAGGAGAGCAAGTGATTCCGCGCTTCCCCCCCCACCACCCCCAAGATTTAAAAAAATTCTTTATGACTATTGGGAGTATGCTAGAAGTATGTCAGCATGTTTTCATTTTTTTCCCTAATAAAGTTTATAATCCTGCTCAAGCCCCCAAATAAAGTAAGCTTGTAAACTTTTATTGAAGTAAACTTCAGTAAAAATAACAGAATAACAGAGTTGGAAGGGACCTTGGAGGTCTTCTAATCCAGGGTTTTTCAACCTTTTCACCCATTGTATCACTTTTAGGATATGGCAACATCCGAGTATCACCAGTCGCCTAGCAAGGTGTTAAAAACGTGATGACCAAAAAAAAAAAAAAAGAACGAAAAAAGTGATAAAGTACAGGTAGTCCTCAACTTACAACAGTTTGCTTAGTGACTGTTCGAAGTTACAATGGCACTGAAAAAGTGCCCCCCCAAGCCACAGCCAAGCAAGACACCTGCCTGCCCATCCTGCGGCGCTCTTCCTCCTGTTGTGAGCATTTCTGTTGAGGATTGGCAGCAGGGGTGGGGTGGGGGGGTTGGCTTTTATTCCCCCCCCCGTCTACTGGTGGTTGCAGCAGGTTTTGGTCACTTCACATGACCCTGGGACACTGTGACCATCATAAATATGAATCAGTTGCCAAGCATCTGAATGTAAATCACAAGACCCTGGAGATGCTGCAACATTCCAGCTGATTGGTGCTTCTTCAGGGCTCAGCAGAAGCACCAGGATCAGCACCGAGCTCCAGCTGGAGCCTGGTGCTGATCCTGGTGCTTCCACTGAGCCCTGACAGCCCCGAAGAAGCGCCAATCAGCTGGAAAATGGCACTGATCTGGCGCTTCCGCTGAGCCCTGACACCCCTGCAGCTCCAGTCATCTCTGGCTCAGGCTTGTGCGGTGCTGCCACCGGTTCAGTTCATTCCCCTCCCCCGCTACCACTTTTATAGGATGGTCGCGTACCACCTGCCAGGTGCCAATGTATCACAGGTGGTACCTGTACCACTGGTTGAAAAGCCCTGTTCTAATCCAACCCCCTGCTCAAGCAGGAAACTTTATATCATTTCAGATAAGTGGTTGTAAAATCTCTTAAAAACCTCTGGAGACGAGTCATTCCACTAACTGTTCTAACTGTCAGGAAATTTATCCTTAGTTCTAAGTATCTGTTTACCCTATATTCTGAAAAAGCAGTATTTCCTTGTGACATAACTACAGTTTACTAGCTACTACACGTTATAATAAATAACCATCTGCCCATAGAAACTATGAGGGTTCGTCCCTGAAGGGGTCTGCCTCTGACCAAAATTAAGTAACTGTGTAGCAATGCTGTAAATTTTCCTCAAAGTGTCACTTAAGAGATCCCCGGCTCCTCCTTATCTAAGAGGGATCTGGCCACCTGGAACAGGGCTATCTGCAGCTCAATATTATCTGACTACCAGTTTGGAAAATTTTTATAAATGCCCACTTCACTTCTTTTTCAGATGCATTTAATGGAGAAAAGACCTTAACAATTATATATGAGATATGTGCCTTGAGATATTTTAAATCCAATCTGTTCAGAATTGGCAGTCAGCATTAAAAACTTCATTTTTGGTTCAGAAAATGTTTGCCAGCTATTATTCATTACATCAAAACTCATGAGAAAATCAAAACACAGATGAGAAAATATATCACTGAATGTTTTCTTACAAAACCAATTCTCAGAGAAAACTGCAATGTTAAAAGTAAGCTAAGATGGAAACCACTTGAACTACCAGTTTTCTGGGTATATTGATGTCTGCGGGAGAGGTGTTCTGTATTTCAGAAAACATTTTCTCCATATCTAAAACTGGCAATTGTATTATAACCCATGCTTGCAAAGAATTCTGGGAATTATTCTGCCAAGACAAATTGAAAGAATCAAGTTAGAAAAAGCTAAGCTTCACTGAGCTTGAAAAAATAAATGCTTCTTATACCTTGAGGGGATGGTGCAACAATATAAACTGAATAAATAAAATAAGTAAAACCCCTTGTTGTTGTTGTTCGTCCATCGATTTTTCGATGAAGACCTTGACATCTTGTGGATTGTGGGCCATCAACAGTGTGTCCGTAGATGGCTGATTAGACCGATGTTAGCACGGAATGTTCTGCCACATACTGAACAGGGAAATGTGGACACTGTTGCTTCAGCATTTGCAGCTCTGGCTTTACGGAGTGCTCGCTTCTCTTGTGCCAAGATTGTCAAGAGGTACACAAGAGGTAAATATGAAAATAATATTGTCATTTTTCTATAATATCAACTTTCAAATATGAAATCATCCAGATTTTTTTTTTGCCTTAAAATTGCCAACAAGCTGAAGTGGTTTCATGTAGACAATTTTTTTACAGGTGAGAGTAGTGAAATAAATTAATGGGGATGACCAGCCAAAAACTAATCAATACAATATTCAATTTTTAAAAATTCCAAGCAGTTTTCCTTACTTTTGCTAACTTACTCAAAAGCATTACCTTATCAAGCACTCTTCAAACTTAATTATGTTGATTCAGAGAAACACACCTGGATAACTATTAAGACGTCTATAAAAACTGCATTTTAAAAAATCAGCCTGACACAATTCTTATTACTAATCAAAGCATAGTATAAATGTTTATATAATTCTTGCATATTTGTTTTTCACTGATAGAAAGACATTGCCAGTCTCCTGATTTCATTTGACAAATGGTAGCAATCCATGTGTCCTACTAACAAACTACAGTTTTTGTGTTCATCACTGAACTTTATTCAAACCATTAGTTGTTTGAGTAAGATTTTCACAGAGGGATATTTGTATAAATATGTAATTTCATTGTTAACTTCCTGTAAAATAATAAACAGACTATTCTTTTTTCTATAACTAAGTAGTGATTTCTATCACTTCCAATTTGGTGCTGAAGAAAACAGCATCTTCTTAGCAATGTCGCTTTCTAAAAACTTGGGTTTTATGCAAAGAAAACAAGGAAGGAAAGAAAAGAAAATATCTCCTTAATACATAGCTTTTTCCAAAAGCACAGTATGCTTAGTAAGGAGGAGTGCACGTTGCAGACAGGCAAATATAGAGCCTTTACAATATTTTATTCTCCATTTTTATTTAAGCCTTGATCATCTCATGACATTTGTTATATTTGCTAGTATTCAATCCTCTGCTGCTATTGATGGAAAATTCTCAAATACCCCAGCCCTTTGCATCACACTGAAATGTCAATATTTTGAAATTGTCCAACAGATTCTTTAGCACTAAAAATAATAGCTATCATAACTATGTTCCCTTGGAGAGGGAAGGTGTTTCTAAGACAGGCAGGAGTATGCATATGAATAGTTCTGCATGTTTACAGAACTCATTTGTGATTTAACTTTCCTGGCTAAAAATATTACCCATGGATTACACGATAACAATACGTACAAGACAGACATTTATAACACACACACACACACTTCTATGTGATTCAATCAGGGCTGGTTTTTCAATGATTTCTAAAATGTTCTTATATATTCATTCATATTAATAACTTGTAATGATAAAAAGAGATGAATTCATGACAGATGAATTGACCAGATTTGAAATTAATATTAGACTTTTTCCAAATTCAGACCTGACCAGGGATGTGAAAGACCCATCTCATAAGATTCATTCTCACAAAAAAATTAGCAAAAGAAGAATATTCTGACAAATTCAATTTGACAAAGTGCTGCTTCCATTTGTTCCATATGTTCAAACTCAGCTTAGTAAAATAAATTAACTATTTTATTAAAAGTATGCATCAGTCTTACTGAAAATCCTGTTGCCTATAATTAGTTGTTTTATAATTACATAAAAAACAGGTGACCTGCAAGCCACACGAATCCCTTAGTTCAATTTGCAGAGTTTAAATCCCTCTGACTTTGAACGTTCTGGCTGTATATTTGCAATCACTATATCATTCTATCATAATCCTCTGTCAGTTAAAAAAAGAAAGACATTTTAAAAATATAACTGAAAAGCTGAAAAAATATTGACCTTCTCTTAATTTAGAAAATGTATAATCTTTAAATAAGTACTAATTTACAGTGAAACCTCAATTCAATGGAGTTTGCATTGCTTAATTTTTCCAAACTTTTTCCCTTATATTCATATGCTCCATATTACTAGCTTTAAAAACAGAATTTAATTTATTTAAATTGTGATATTTTTTCTTAGTTTAGGATTCTGATATTTACTTATTATAATTTGGACTTCACCACTTTTAGAATGAAGAAAAAATATCAGAACATTCAGTAACACTGGCAAAGTAGGAGGGTTGAAGTATTTATTTCTCTTTCTCAATTCAGCACTTGAAGAAAATGAAGAGCAAGCACATCAGCAGCTGCTATTCACATTGGATGAAAGAGAAAATATTTGCAAGTGGGTTAAATGCAGAAAACAGGTACAGTAGGAAATGGCAAGAAAGGTATGATGGATAACTGCTAAACAGCAAGACTGCACTGATATAATTATCAGAATTTTCTGGAGTTTATAAAAGCTATCTTTTATATTATGTGACTATTTACATCTAAAATATGATTAAGAAAAACGCTTGTTTGCACCCTTTGAAATGTTTTTTTCAAAAGTACAGTCACATTATTATTTAAAAAGCATATACAAATGCAACTGCAAACAATGTCTCAATGTTTTATGTGACTCACACATCATTTTAAAAATATAAGATTATTTTCTGAATCACACACACACACACACACACACACACACACACACAAAACAGATCCAAAAAGCAAACAAATCCTTGTGATTTATATCATTCAAATTACAACTTACTGCACTATTTTGTTTAAGAGAGCTATATCTCTTAATGATAAATAGATATAGCATATATTTAAACAATCTTAAACTCCCCTTTCATAGATTTAGTGAACACCAATTAATTTTTACTAACTTTGCTTGAAGCTCTTCTGCTTTCTAAACTTATTGAAATAAAAGTTATTAAAATATCAAACAGCGTGAACCATCAGGTATTGATTAATACACTTGAAATTTGATGTTGCTTGACTTCATGTGTAAATGTGGTAAACAGCTGGTTGAACAATATATAACATAAAAGGTCTGTTCATTAGTTTCCTGATGTCTTGAATGTCATCTTCCTCCAAATCAAAATCCCTCAAATTCTCTGGAGCTGTTTACAAAAGGACCACAGAAGAAAGAAGGAATATATAAGAAAGAAAATAAAGTAGCATGCTAATAATACGATCCTGAGAATACATAAGTATGAAAACTATTCACATATAATATTCAAGTTGTACAATCTTTCTAACAATAAAATTTAGCAAACCTTACTTCTGGTAGAGGACTGGCTGGTTTGGTCAGGATTCCTCCTACGTAAACAACATTTGGTAGTGTAGGTCTTGGAAACTCTAGTGCTACATCAGTACATAGCATCCACAGGCTGGATTCATGGACCAATTCATACATGGACCTTGCTGGCTGTACATTATACTTCTGTATTATCCTTTCATATTTTGGCAGAATCAAAAAACTGACTCCAAATCTTGAAACCAGATAAACAATAGTGTTCTTAAATCTTTGTAGGAAGTTCATATGGTCTGTGAGAAGTGAATTAAATTCAGGGACATATGCTAAGGGTGCAGGTGCACCTACTTCTGCTGGATACCAAAGGCCAGTAGAAAAAACAGCATATTTAATTCCTAAAAGATGGGCAATAACAAATCCACACATCTCATTAGGATCTACTAGTAGAAGGTCAAATTTTTCCTGTTTCAGGGCATGCAGTAGCTTCTTGTTGCCCACAACCATGTCACAATTCTTGGAATAGTGATCCAGAATATCAAACAGCTCCACTGCCGTTAGTCTCCCAGAAAAGATATTCCTCATTTTGGAATGAAGAAATTCATCTGAGGTGGTTGTATTAAAGAGCCCTGGGTATCGCTGTAGTCTGTAATGACTTGATGGAGGGATTTCTCTGCCCTCAGACAGAAGGAAAACAGCCTGATGGCCATGTTCATACAAAGCAGAAGCCAGGGTCTTGAAAATATATAGATGGCTTTCAAACAAAATTGGCGGCACAATAACTATTTTGGCAGCCTTTGAAATTCCAACAGCACTCCACAGAAGAATGAAAAATGGAATGTAAGACTTCATAGCTGAAACGATAAACAAAAATGTTATTCAATACAACTGAAATGCCACTTAAATATTTTAAGAGCCATTACTTAGTAACAATTGGACATTTTAAGCCAGTCTGTTCCAACCCAGTACTATTCAGTTGTTTTACAATTTCCATAATTCAAGATATTTTATTGGAGATGTATTGCAACATATCTGGAGGGCATCAGGTTTGGGAAAATTGTTTTAAACTCTAACAAATTGTCACTGAAAATGATTTCACTGACAATCAAAGAAAAAAATCTTTAAAATATACCTTTAGAAGAAATTTTACAGCAAAAAACCTATTATTTTCCTAGGAGCAAAATTATTATACAAAAGCCATGCTAGGAAGAGACTAAGCTATAGAAAAAATAAGGAACTAGAAATCATTGAAAGATATAGGCACATGCCAGAAATATATAATAGCTGTTATCTAATTTTTTTCAAATCACATTTCAAGCTACAGCTTCATCCAGGAAACTTGCCAGTTGTTCAATAGCTTACAATATATTTACCTTTAACTAAGATCTGCAGATATTAATAAGGTGTGCTATTTATCTCCATGTCATAGTAACCTTCTCCAGCTGATATCTTAATATTTAATTATCATTAAAGGTAGATAGTGTGACTAGACCATTTTTTCCTATCACCCTCCTAATGATATATGAAGCTTCCAATGTGGTACTCTGTAATCCAGTACTCAGGATAGCATGCAAAACACTTCTCTTTCAGTCATTAAAGTAGTGACATTTTTTTCTAAACTATGCACACAGAGAAAGCCACGACGAATTTATGAAACTGTCACATGAACCTGGAAAAAGATGCCACTGTTTTAATTATTCAGAGAAGGGATTCATAGCACTTCTCCTTTTTTAAAGCACCTCTTTTGGAATATTTGCATACTGTAGCTCTAATAAATAATGTACCATGAAGAAGAGATGGGACAGAGTTCTATACAAACAAATTGTTCAGCAACCATTCCAAGTTACAACAGCATTGAACCTATGGTATTTACACCTGGTCCTCAAAGTTATCACTTTTGGAGCAGCCCTGTGGTCATATGATCAAACTTCAGGTGCTTGGCAGCCTGTCTACATTGATGACAACCCCTATCTCCCCCATCTTTGTCTTTATGTCACCTTGCACTCCACCACCCTAGCTAATCTTTACCATCTTCTAGCTCCTACTGTTGATCAAGCATGCTTGGCCTGGCATTTTGTGAACAGCTGTTGGCCACACAAGGCTTTCCAGTCGTTTTCTCACAAGACCAGAAGAAGGCCTCACATGACTAGCAGCTGCCTCACAAACTATGTTATTATATGAAATAGCTAAACACATATTTAAAACCAGTAAACCACCAGCTAATGTAAACCCTTATATCAAACAAACCTCTTAATCTATTTTAGCTCTGATTACAATTCTAATATAAACTTGTTAATATACAACATTCTAATATAGATGAATAGAAAACTTACATGTCAGAATTCTACTCTTGCTATATTCCACATTATGTTTTTGTGATACTTTCCATAAAAATATAACAAATAGATTTCTTGGTTTGTTACTCCATTATCAGAAATTTTACTCCCAGGTGATAAAACTTGATTTAATTTGCTTGGTGGCTATTAAATACTAATAAATATTTTTCAGGATTAGCCAGTGTTAATATAGTGTTGTGTGCTTTAACAGGAGCCTGAAACATATATAAAATGCTGCTGTTCTAAAGAATCCTCTTGGTAACGTTAATGTAACTGTTCATGCAATAGCACTTGGGAGGGTGGGGAATTCAGACCCCAAAGTATAAATGTTGGGCTATTTTAAACACAACAAGAAGTACTGCACTCCCAAACCATTCTTAAGTATGCAGGGTCTTAATCCATTATAGAGATTTTGTATTCTATTTTGTGTAACATTTCTGGTAATTTTAACCACTGTTTAAATAATAATGATATAGTTTAAAAGATTATAATGAATTGTTAAATTATTTATTAGGAATTAGACAAGAATGAAGATAAATGCAAATGTTAAACTCTTTTAAGAGATATTTTTAATAAAAAGAAAGGTTAAGAAATTAATAGGATGCTATCTTCTATCATTCTTATTCTTGTATTAAGACAACTTGCAAAATGGGGTATGGAATGAAAAATTAAAATAGTTAATTGTGATGTGAAAGAGAATACTTTGGAAGATCTATATGATAAAGAATTGAAAATAAATCTCATCTGATGCAGAAATATTAGAATATAAAGAAATTGTTTCAAAATGTGAATTATAAAACAAGATGATAGTGAAAATAGAAATGACAACCCAAGAGACTGATCTGGATAATGACTATTACTTGATTTACAAAAGAGGTTTACTAAAGCCTCAACAAAAAGCCTTTAAGATAGGAGAAAGAAAAACTGAAGAGAAATCAAATC
>NW_015386277.1:152668-158705 GCF_001527695.2 Protobothrops mucrosquamatus | reverse complement strand
ATACAAATGAATTAAACTTAAAGACTGCTAGTAGCAAAAGGAAGGAGTGGAAAGTTGGTTGGTTTGATCAAGGTTAAACAAAATTTCTATAAAATTCTGGGAATCTTTATGGAGTTTTTGCTGACACCAGAACTAAAATATTAATAATTTCTAGATTTGCATATGGATAAGGGCCACATGGTTAAGACGAAATGGAAACAAGTTTAGATATCCTGTCCGATTTCTTCAGTGATCATTCAAAATTATCATGGGGCTGAATAAAGGGACTTAGGACTCCTGCCTGAAGTTCTGACCTTCGTAATGCCCCCAGGGTTACATGATCAAAATCCAGGCCCTTGATTACCCATCCCCCCACTCTTATGACAGTGGGACTCACAACTCCAACCACCACTGTGTGCCTCATCCAGCTAGGCCCACTGGTGAATGTGCCTCTTGCCTGCCCCCCTCCTCTGGCACTCCCAAGAGGCATGGGCCTTCTCTCTGCCCCATCACACTCAAAAAGCCTTGGCTGACTTGGCCCATCAGTATGCAGAAATCCTGCTGGCTGATTTCCTGTTCCTGGCTAGCCTTGAGGAAGATTGCTGAGCCTCGCAATGGCTGGGTACACCTATCAGCAGTACACAGAAAGAGAAAGGTAAGTGGAGCAAGTCATGGGGGGCAAGGAGAAGGCTCAGACCTCTCAGAAGTGGCTGAGGGAAATAGGAGATTTGTGTGCTAGTGTACTCAGCCGAAGTCTTCCAGTCTAATATGCTCTGGACCTTGCGCAAATAAACTTCTCTGCTAACCCCTCCGGAATTCGTAAGAGTTCTTTCGTTTTCCACAAGAATTTTGGCACCTCCAGATGGGACTCTTATGAAGAGGCCGTTGTCCTGCCAGACGGCCTGCCCTGGGGGAAACCCCTCTCCTATCGGTGATATCTCCAAGCCAGCTCCGTGGCCTTTGACTACGGGGAGACTTCGATGGGAGGAAAGGGAATTTACCACCAGCGAAGCATTCCAGTCAAGGATCCACTGAGGGGAGCAGACAGGTCTTTTAATCCACAGGAGGGTCTGGAACGCCTGCAGGCAAGTATTATAAAAAGGGGTACCTGAGCCCATTTGGATCAGAAGAGGGGATTGATCAACCCCTGGAAGACGAGGCGTCGTCCTAAAGTCTTCAATAGGTAGGATTGTGTGGGAGGTTAAACCACCGCAGTTCCTGATGAGTGGCCGTTGAAATTCCAGGGCTCCAGGTCGGTGGTAGTGTTTAAGGTAGAATGGGAGGAAAACAGACTAAGGAGGGCGTTGGTCAGACGCCACTCCAGTGTATGTTGGCAAACTTTAAAAAAGGGTTTAGTAGGAATTATGGAACTCCAAGACCAAATCCAGCCATGTTAAAAAGATTCTGTGAATCTGAATGGACCACCTTTGGCATAAGGTGGCCCAAAGAGGGGTCGGCGCACCCAGAACTCATGGCACGGGTTCATCAAATTGTGACTGGAAGAGGTTATTGAGATCAATATCCTTACATAGACCAATGGCAGATTAATATTAGAAACCTAAGATTCTGAGCCAGGAAGACAGGGAGGAACTTGCCAGACCCCCTCTCTATGTTCCTAGAAGAGAAGAAGGGGGAATTCATCAGCAACACCCCCCCTTAGAGGCTTCTCTGGCTGAAAGGGATGAAGTCCACCTTAAACCAGAAGCCGGAGCGGAGGAAGAGATAAAAACAGAACAGGGAGTTCAAGAGCAAACACAGGACTTGGATAGAGATGAAAGAGAAACACCAGTTTCTAGCAGAACAAGAAATAAAAACAAAACTAAACCAAAGATAGAAGAGAAGTTTTAGTTCCTGGACCAGACAACTCAAACGTCTCAATGTTGCAATACGTTCCATTTACAACTACTGATTTATTAAATTGGAGGCAGCAATACGGGCCATTTTTAGAAAAGCCTCAAGAGATAATAGATTTATTTTCTAATATTATTCAAACACATAAACCCACATGGGATGACATGCAACAACTAATTTCTACATTATTAGACATAGACGGAAGGGAGAAATATAAGTTGGCTAAATTAAAAGTATTAGCCAGAAGACACCCAGAGGGAGGAGCTACTTATCAAGAAGACAGAGAAAATGCAGCTTGTGAACAGAGGCCAAGCTGGCAAACTAATAATTTACCACATCAAACATTGTTGCAGAATTATAGGCTGCTCTGCTTAGAAGCACTGAGAGAAGCCGCAATTCGTCCAGTTAATTATGCGGCAGTAACTAGTATTTGGCAAGAAAAAAATGAAGCACCAACTGCTTTTCTCAGCCGACTGATAGAAGCTTATAAAAGAAATACTGGACTTGATATGGAGTTGGCACAAAACCGCCCACTCCTAATTGAAAGATTTATTACCCAAAGTGCCCCTGACATAAAGAGAAAGTTACAACGTACAGAGGGGNGGAAAAATATTGCAGAGATTATGGAAATTGCTCAAAAAGTCTTCCGTAATCGTGACAGGGAGGAAGAACGTAAATCAGATCAAAAGGAGAAGAAGAAGGCAGAAATGTTAGCAATAGCCTTGGGAGAAATGAATCTCAGACCAAACCAATGTGCCATCTGTAAACAGGAGGGCCACTGGCAAAGGGAGTGCCCCCAAAGGAGTGGCCAACCAAGGGGGACAGCCCGCCAGTATGCAAGAGGTCGAGGAAAAAATTTTAGAGGAAATTTCCAAAAACGTTTCAGGGGAAGCTTCAGAGGAAGAAGATATCCAACCTATCCCACTCAGGCAGAACACAGAGAGGAAAACTTGATTGGCTTAGCTGACATGGAATGGGGAGACTGAAGGGAACAGGGTTCTATGGTCCCACCCCCAGAGCCCATTGTTAAAATACGGGTGGGACGACAGACTGTCCCGATGCTAGTTGACACGGGAGCTACCAGATCTGTCCTAAATAAATTTATTGGCAAAACATCAAACCTGACCATCCAGATTCAAGGTGTATCAGGAGAAATTCAATACAGACCACTCCTGGAACCCCTAACATGCCAAGTGGGACAAGGAATCATTAAACGTCAGTTTCTATATGCCCCAGAATGCCCTCTTCCACTACTGGGAAGAGACCTACTTAACAAACTACAGGCAACAATATCATACGACAAAGGGAAACAATTAATCCAAGTGCGCCACCCAGTGGAAGAAACATGGCGCATCATGTTAGTAACTGAGAAACAATCAGACTGCTCTACCTGGCAGCAATTTAATGTTCCACTTCTATGGGCAGAGGATAACCCCCCTGGATTTGCAAAATATGCCACGCCTATTATGGTAGAACTTAAACCACAAGCATATCCAGTTAGAGTGCCTCAAAGATATTGTACTTCAGAGGCTGCTCTGGCCATTCAGGAATTAATACAAAAATACTTGATGGCAAAAATCATTAGAAAAATTCAGTCACCCTGGAATACTGCAATTCTACCTGTTCGTAAGCCAGACGGACAGTGGAGACTGGCACAAGATTTACGCCCCGTCAATAGACTGACCTTGACCCTACACGCAACTGTTCCTAATCCATATATTCTTTTAAGCACAATACCTGCAACTGCTAAATATTTTTCCGTTGTAGACTTAAAAGATGCATTTTTCACAATCCCATTACACGAGAATTGTCAGGAGATTTTTGCATTTGAATGGACTAATCCTAAGACACAAGTTAGGACTCAATATACCTGGACTAGACTACCACAAGGCTTTAAAAATTCACCAACATGTTTTGGTCAAGCTTTAGCCCAAGATCTTGCATTTTTAAAGTTAGTCAGACAAGAGGATTGTTGTCTTCAATATGTGGATGATGTTCTAATAACTGGACAAAACAGGGAGGATTGTTTTGAAAACACAACAAGACTGCTTCAAATATTACAAGACTGTGGCTACAGAGCATCCAAAAAGAAAGCACAATTAGTCCAAAAGACTGTAATGTATTTAGGCTATGAACTGTCCCAAGGACAGAGGGCTTTAGGCCCCCAGAGAAAGCAAGCTGTGTTACAGATACCCATCCCCCAAACAAAACAGGAAGTGAGAGCCTTTCTGGGAATTACAGGCTTCTGTAGGATTTGGATTCCTAATTTTGCTCTCACAGCTAAACCATTGTACCAAGTTTTAAAAGGGCCAGAAAAGGAACCTCTTTTATGGCAACAGGAACAAAACCTAGCTATGAAAACACTTCAACAAGCCTTAACTACAGCTCCAGCCCTAGGACTACCTGATATAACTAAGANAGCAAAACCTTCCATTCTATGCCTGTGAGAAACGTTCCTAATGTATCACAGTGTGTATTTCAATGTGTAGCCCTTTGTTCTTTAAGGAGGGGAGTATAAAAACTGAAGTCTAATCACGCCCTCCTCGTTCAGAATTGCCTATCTCTAATATGCTCTGGACCTTGCGCAAATAAACTTCTCTGCTAACCCCTCCGGAATTTGTAAGAGTTCTTTCGTTTTCCACAAGAAGTCCACAGTAGGTTTTCACATGTTGGTGGCCCTAGCTGGTTGAGCTCTTCCAGATGTGGTGGGCCAGATCAAAAGCCCAAACCTCATGGGAGAACCAGGGAGAGAGAGGAGACCCATGCCCTGGTGGACTTAGCAAGCTGAGGCCTTCTGGGCTCAGTGGAGCAGGCAGTCCCAGGCTTCTCGGACTGGCACATATGCTGGTTGGCCTAGCCAGCTGAGGCCTCACAACCTACAACTGGTGGCTACTATGTGTTCTGTCCCAGCCTACGTCCATCTTTGTTGTGTCACAAAAACAAACTCCTCTTCAACAGTAGGCTGGGAAAACCAAACCCTTTTTATTACAAAAACAAAGTCCAGATAAGTTTGCTCAAAATAAAAACAACAGAATACCTTTCCAACAGATAACTGGTTACAAAATCAGACAGAGCAGGAGTTTAAACAAAACATTCATCGGTAAAACAAACAGACTATGATCCCTGGAAGTTCTTACAAACGGTTGCCTTCAGCAACCAGCACCGCCCACACCTCCTCTTTATATACAGCAGTCCCAGGGTGTTGCCTCTCAGTGCCTTCTCCTTTTTCCCTGGAGTAGTCTCATTGACTGCTGCTGATTTTCCCTCGCTAATTGTCTGCGTGTGCGGGCATCAATTAGCCTGTCCATCAGGTGTGACTCTTCCGAGTCTGACTCATTCTCCTCACACAGCTCAGCTTCATCAGGAATACGACTGGAGGGCCCGGCTCTTCCTCAAACCATGAGTCCTGTAATTCATCAGAGCCTCCCTCTGACCCTGACGGCCCCTCAAATGCCTCCTCCACCTCCAACTCAGATTCCTCAGACTCAGCTGTTGGGAACACAGGCTGGCACGGAATCACGACACTATCCCGCACCGCAGGGCCCTTCCCCCGGGTCTGCCGATCCGGATGCGGTCGGGATGGGAATTGGTCATGAAAGGCGGTCACCAAAGCAGGGGCATGAACGGTGGTCGCATCCTCCCAGGTGAACTCCTCCGGTCCATAGCCTTTCCATTAAATCAGGTACTGGAAGCGGCCTTTCACCCAACAGGAGTCCCGAATGCTGGCAACCTCATACTCGGGATCACTGTCTCCATCACCCGGTGGGGGAGGGTTGGCTCGGCGGAGTGGACACGCCAGTTGCTCAGGGACCAACAGAGAACGGTGAAAGACCAGATGTACCCGCAGGGAACGTGGCAGAGTTAAGCGATAGGCGACCGGATTGATGACAGCCTTGATTGGGAACGGTCCTACATATCGGTGGTCTAATTTCTTGGCTGGCCGGGTTGACGGTAGGTTCCTGGTGGACAGCCATACCCGATCTCCCACTGTTAGTGGAGGCATATCCTGCCTCGACCAATCAGCAAACCTTTTGTAGTCAGCCTTGGCCTTCTCTAACTGTCGCTGCACCAATCGATGGATCGCCTGTAACTCTGCCATGTAGTCGTTCACTGGTGGTCCCGGTGCGTCTAATGGGGAAAGAGGGAAAAACTGAGGGTGATAGCCCACAATGGCTAAGAATGGTGTCATCTGCGTGGAGGTGTGCTG
>NW_015386277.1:140324-149823 GCF_001527695.2 Protobothrops mucrosquamatus | reverse complement strand
GATAAATTTTCACAAAGTTCCTGATTTTTCTTATCCAAAAGTTCTTCTGTTTGTTTCAAAGTCTGGAGTGAGGACTTGGCTAGAGCCTCTTGTAAATCTTTAAGTGTAATGGAGGGAGGAGGTGTTGGTGGGGGAGATCTAGGTTTTTGTTGTTGAGTTTGCACCACAGGAGAAGAAATAGCTGTTTTAGACAACGCAGGAACAGTACGTTTTGAAGCCATTCTGCCAAGGTATTTTTCTTTTCTTTTCTTTTGAAAGTCACAGCAAATATAAACTTAAAAAACTTGATTTTAAATTGAAAAAAAAAATTAAAATCCATTAAAATCCACACCCGGAAAGAAAGTGAAAGTTTTCCTTTTGTTAAGAAGAAAGGAATGCTTCCGCGGCCATTTTCTTGTCACTTTCACTTATAGCAGGCAATAAAATCCCAATAAATCTTCGAGTTAAAGTCACTTTTTAACTAAAATAAATATCCCCTGTCAGATTCCGTCTGTTTCAAAAGTTACTCACAAGCAGCTACATTGTAACAGCAGTGGCAGCGACGTCTGGCTTCGCTCCAAGGAACGAAAGCACACCGAGCTGCGGAGAAGAGGCTAGGACTCTGGGGGAGTTCTCACCTAAACCCCCCCAGAACCACTCCTGGGGGGATTAGGGAACTCAACCCCTATCCCAGCCAAACTCACTTTCTCCCCTTCGCTCAGGGAGAAAGTTCCGAGCCGCAAAACAGCTGATCCACGCTGTTTTGACGGCTTTGATGCAGTCCCGGGCTGGAGGCTCAGGAAAAAGCCTCCTCCGGTGGCGCCTCACCTCAGGAAGCCTCCAGTAGATTTAACATAATTAAAAAAGGAATGAATTATTTTGGATGGAACTAAAAGAAAGAGAATGCTGGAAATATTTTTGAAATTTGTATGGAAACATTAATATGTTTAAGAATTGAAATGATTGCTACACAAGTTAGTATTCAAGAAAAAATGGATTAAAAGTAATTATATATTATTATTTGATTTATATTCTATCTTCATTTTGTACAACTGAAATACAAATGCTGTGAGAATGTTGAAAAATGGTAAATGCTTGGGAATATTGAAAAATAATAAAGCTTTAGGTGTATATGGTGATATCTAAGCAAATGTTAAAATATGGTTATGGTTCCTTATGGAATAGTTGACTTGTTTAACATGTGAACATTGCACCAGTGCCTGGTAATTGGAATCTTGTGATTATAGTTCCCTTGAAAAAATGGTTCCAGACACGACGCCTTCGGACGTGCGGAAGGAAGCTTCTCCCTGCCGTCTGGTTTCCCTTCGTCGGAAGACCCTGGAAAGGGTCGAAAGTCGCTCTGGAGGGGCGACCACCATTGGGGAGGACCCTCACAAGATCACAGAAGGGCAGCAGCCCTTCCGTTTGATCCGAGGCAGTTCCCTAGGACCGACGAAGAAAAAATTGGCCATTAACATGGCCGATCACCTAGTCGCACCAGCGGAAAATCCCAATAACAGCTAAGCATATGAAGCAGGAGTGGAGGATTTGGGTGAGATCCTTTATTACTTCTCTTTTCCCCTAATTACCTTCCTGTGAAAGCCTTTTGAAATTCATTTCCCTGCTCTCAATTCAGCAGCGTTTGCATACGTGGGACTTTACAGCTTGGAAAGAAAAAGAAAGAACTACTAACTTCAACAACCAAATAATTGTATCTTTGTTTTGTGGATACCTTGGGGGCCCAAAACTTTTGATTGTAGATACTTATCGTCTTTTTTAACTTCTTTAACTATTAACTTTGCAAAATATTGGCTTTTTTGTGTGTTTTAACTGAATAAGAGGCTATTTGGCATTTGGGAAAAAATTTTGTGGTCTGCTGGGGACATCTTGTGGCAAACATTGGCATAGCAACTGGAATTTCTCTTTTCAATTGTGCTTGTTGACTACTTTGATTTGTCCTTCATACTATCAAAAAAGATAAGACGTAGAAACAGCTGTGGTGACAATATTTCCTACAAATTGTGGAGGTGGACAATAGCTGAGTCTTACTAAACATAGCCTCCACTAAAGGACTATCTTTAATCACCATGGAAATGGATGAATCCTATCCACAACTTAATTACAAACTTATCCTTGAAAAAATCTGTGAAGCAACAGAGCTAATCATTTCAGGAGTGACAGCCAAAGACATTTTTACAAAACTACAAATTGAACCTAAGACTCAAACTGATCAACCTATAACCCAAAAAATAACAGAAGATGAACAATTTACCATTAAAGAAGACTTCATACAGCATGCACAAGTGGCTGAGAACTTTGATGTTCAATCACTGACTTTAACTACAGCACCTGTAACTCCAAAAGCAGAGATAACCAAATAACAACAATACCGGATATGACTCTCTATTCTACTCAGATGGAATCGCAAGAAGAAGAGGACCAGACTACTGAACTGACTATAAATACCCTAAACCAAACATGGAGATTTGAATTATTAGGGCAACAACTTAACAATTACAAAGGGGCCAATTCTTTTGAAAGACTGATAACTGGACGTTCTCCCTTGATTCAAACAACAGGTGTAGGAATGAGGTTTTAGAGGCACTGGCATGGAAACCTACTTGGCACAAAAGGAAAGCCAGAATTAGATTTAAAAATGGGATTTAGAAATCTACTTAATGGGTAAAGCAGCTTTTTAGAGATAATGTTTTTTTTTATATTTAGCACTTAGATTTATAATGGGAGTTAAAATTAACTGTTAGACTATAACTTTAATTGGTATATGGAAATAGATTTGTGATAATGAAAGATATTTTGTTATTAAAGGAGGAGTTATTAGAATGAGAATTAGAATTTATTTATCTATAAAGAAGGTAAATTTTGAAATAATATGTGTATTTTAGTTATGTTAATTATATTATAATAAAATGAGGGAAATCAAGGTTATCCAAAGTTTAAACATTGGTTATAAAAGGCTAAATTGGAATATATAAATTGGAATTAAATAAAACCTCTATACAGGACTTGGATATATATATAAGTAAAATACCATTGATAAATGTACTGATTGATTGAGCCTACTTAGAAATTTATTAACATGAATATGATATAATATTTGTGGGAAACAGTGAGGGAATGTTATTGATGTAACCTGATATATATATATATATATGAATGATTTTGTTATTGACTGATTTCTCTAGCACCACGCTGCTTCCTAAGTATCTGGATGTTAAAATTTAAAAAATTAATAAAACTTGTTTAAAAAAAAAAAAAGAAAAAAGAAAAAACGAAAAGAAAACAAGGGCCAAAACAGTGCACTGGAAAATGCAAGGAAGAATTCAGATTAAAAGTGATATATAAAGTGAATAGGTGAAGTATGGAACCTTTAGGAAGGGGTAGATGGTCTGCTGCAATGTATGACTGTTTTAATAGTAGAGAATGGGTGTTCCTCTGATTTATATGTCTGGTACCTTGTCTGTATAATGTTCCTGCAATGGATTCCTTTATTAATTTTATGGTTCAAAATTCATTTGATTTACAGCACTCTTCACATGCATGAATCTAGATTCCATTCTTTTGTTAACAGAACATACAAAAACCGAATTTCCCAGATTCATGGAACTTACTGTCTTTGTCTCATCATTTATTTCCAATTCCATGGACAATGTTCAAACAAGTCTGAAGAACAACCCTGGGATTACCCATCTCATTCAGAGCTAAGAAGCAATAGTTTTCACCCATACAAAACCCCATCATTAATCCATTATGCATGGATTTATATAATACTATAATAAGAAAGGAACAATTATAAAAAGTACATGACATATACAACACTCTAAGGGAGTATGTACTATAGAAAACAAGTTACCCTTCCTAGATATCCTTATCAGCAGAGAAAACAATGCCAAATTAAAAACACCATACTAAGCAACAAGCCAATCTCCGAGAAGTGGAACTGCACAATAACATTATTCAGACAAACAAAAGGCACACTGCCATATCCCAGAATTCCAAAAAGAGAAAATAAACTCCTGTACATCACCTTCCAGTGCAACCACACCCACGTAACATTATGAAAAAGTGCTCAGTTATAGAAGTTATTGCAACCACAACCAACATAACTTATGAAAAGGATAACTCTCTTATACATTAAGAATATATCTGAGACAACCCCAGCCTACTACAACCTCTTGGGATTATTACAACACAAAAAGCAGTGAAAGCTCTCAAAAGCATCTTAACCATACTGAAAGACTCACCAATAGGAAAAATAGGAATCATCCACAATAAGGAATGTAACAGTCACTACATAGAAGACTGCTGAATATATCCATAAATATCAACTGGCAATCAGAAAAGATTATGAAAATTCTTTTAATTTCACATTTACAAATTCAATCACAATTTCACAATCTCCATAACTACACCTCACTCAAGATTGTTTATATATAGTAGCAGCAAAATTCAATCTCCCATGTAATGATGATGTTACCTAGCCTGAATTAAAACATCTGCAGAAAACAAACAAGATCAGAGCATGACAGAAAAAGCAAAAAGGGTGTAAAGTGCCTTGTTATATGAAAATGACAAACTAGGTATGTCAGGAGAAATATAAAGGTAAACTGGATGCAAGATTTAAAAAGGTCATGGTGAAACACGAATAGATAAATATCAAAAACGACTAAGTGCTGAATGAATGTATATTGAATTCAAAAGTGACCAGTGAAAAAGCATTTTGGTCATTGAGATAATTAATATGGATTAAATATCCAAGCAAATACATGAAAACATTAATGAAAAGATTGAAAGGAAGAGAAATTCTAAGGAAGCTTTGATTCAATTGATTTGACATGATCCTCAAAGAGCGGGAAGAAAGTTAAAAAAGGCAATGTTGAGCTGTACAGATATAACAAAGGCAAGCAAGGATGGTAAGACAGAAAGGTATGGGGATACACAATGTATGCTGTTTGCTTAATTTATCTGCATTTCCATTTTTTTTCTTTATCTAATACTTTTTATTTATTTTGTTTACTACTTCTTTCTCTTTTTGTATTTTATATAACACTGCTTACCCTGAAAGGAATAGTGTGATATGTAGGTAGGTAAGTAAGTAGGTCTCAATACCAAAAATTATACTTTTTGCCTTTTTAAAATTAAGATCTTTATTGTAGGAAAAGAAGAGGCAGAGCTTGGGGGCGAGGTCAAGAGAGGAATCAGTCTGGATTTGTTACATTGGCACAAGTGATTTAAGTCCAGCCCCCTCTTCAATTCTGTTGACTCTTGTCTAGAGTCAGTTTAGTATTGATTATTGACTAGATTCCTATGTGTGGTCTCCTGGTTTCTAACTTAATGTGTGATCCTGATTCTTTGCACCTGGCAGTGATAAAAGCTTGGCATTTTGTGAAGTATCAGGTATTTGCATATGATTTTTCAATGGGATTATCCAGAAAAGCCCAAACAAATTCTTGCCAAATCATAAGATGAAATGAGATGAAATATTGCATGATCCATCAATTGTGCAAAGATTGTTGCTTAAAATCAACCAGATCTGCACTAGTGTTAAAGGAATAAGATACTAAAAGATTTCATGAGACACAATTTCAGTGTTAACTAAGGTCATTTGCTGCTTTCAAAAATAATTGGAAATTTTTGAGGAAATCTAAGAAACCAAAATATAACATAGTCAGTTTATAGATATTTCTAAAGAAAAAATATTTTATCATTAATATTGCTTCAACTGAGAGAATTCTTAGTTGATAGCACTCTTAATAAAGCAAGAACATGGTTACATGGAGTAACTATATAAGCATATCTTATTGTCAGGTGTACAACTATGATCTATTTGAAATGAGGAAAAAACATATAACCCTGCAGTTACTGTAGCTAATCCCCCTTCTTTTCCATGCATTGCCATTTCTAATATTATAGTTCAGCAAAAGAAAAAAGTGTATTAAAATAAGTTGGGACAATTCTGCCCTGTGGCTTTTAATAGTCAGTTAAATTTTTGATTTGAACAATTCCATTTTTATATAAAATTACAATAGTTGCTTTTGAATGAAAGGATTAAAAAACCCCAAGACACTATTAATAAAATGGTATAAAACACAGTTTTACAAGCTTTTTGTTTTTTAAAGTATTATTATAGGTGAATTTCCTTTCCCCTAGAAGCAGTGCTATTAAGTCTACCACATTATTTCCTAATTTTCTCTTTCCTAATTTTCCTAACATCACCACCAGATGGATCTGTAGCTGGCTAACAAACCATATTCAATGAGTAGTCCTCAATGGCACTACATCCACATGGAGAGAAGTAAGAAGTGGAGTACCACAAGGTTCCGTCTTAGGCCCAGTACTCTTCAATATCTTCATAAATGACTTAGATGAAGGAATTGAAGGGGAACTCATCAAATTTGCAGATGACACCAAACTGACAGGAGTAGCCAACATCCCAGAAGACAAACTCAGGATCCAAAAAGATCTTGGTAAACTTAAACAATGGGTCCTATCCAACAAAATGAGTTTCAATGTGGAGAAAAGCAAAGTCTTACATTTAGGCAGAAAAAAACAAAGGTACAAATACAGATTGGGCAAGACCTGGCTTAAAAACAGTAACTATGAGAGGGATCTTGGAGTCCTAGTGGACGATCACTTGACTATGAGCCAGCAGTGTGCAGCAGCAACCAAAAAAGCTAATACAATCCTGGGTTGTATAAATAGAGGCATAGAATCAAGATCATGCAAAGTATTATTACTACTTTATAAAACCCTAGTAAGACCACACCTGGAATATTGTTGGCATCCTTCAGTCTCGAGAGACTATGGTATCGTGCTCTGGAAAGAGGTCCTAAAGCAGCATCTGGTGTGGCTAAAAAGGCCAATTCGAGAATGGCAGTCCCTTCCACACTGAGGGCAGATACAATCTGTCCCCTGTGAACCCCCCAGATTCCGCTGGTTCCTGGACTGCCTCTTTGCCTCAGCCTGCCGCACAAGTGTCTCTTCAAATTGGAGAAGGCCATCCTGCGTCTTTAGCCTCCAGACTGAACGATCAGAGGTCAAGGATTCCCAGCTGTTAATGTCCATTCCCAAGGCCGTTAGGTCCCTCTTACAGATATCCTTATGTCGCAGCTCAGGTCTCCCACTGGGGTGCTTTCCCTGCACTAGTTCTCCATACAGGATAACCTTTCGGAATCTGACTGTCAGCCATTCTCATGACATGCCCAAGCCAGCATAGACATCACTGTTTCAATAGTGTAAACATGCAAGAGATTCAAGCACATTCCAGGACTGCACTATTTGGGACTTTGTCACGTCAGGTGATGCCGAGAATATGTTGGAGACAGCGCATATGAAAGGTGTTCAGCTTTCTCTCCTGCCGTACATGAAGGGTCCAAGACTCACTGCAGTATAAGAGTGTGCTCAAGACGCAGGCTCTATAGACCTGCGACTCTCTTTGTAAGTCTGGAAAATGTGGTGGCCGCTTTACCAATACGTTTATTCAGCTCAGTATCTAAAGAGAGTCAGAGATAGTTGAGCTGAGGTACACAAAGTCATGGACAACCTCCTGACCCATGACGTGTTTTTTTCCAGGCTAATTGTTAGACCAAAGTCTTGGCAGGCCTTACTAAAACAGTCCATAAGTTGTTGAAGATCAGAGTGAGCAGTAATGGCAGCATCGGCAGCGAAGAAGAAATCCCATAGGCATTTCAGCTGGACTTTAGACTTTGCTCTCAATCTAGAGAGATTAAAAAGTTTACCATCTGATCTGGTCTGGAGATAGATACCTGGAATACTGCAGCCAACTTGGGTCACCATATTACAAAAAAGATGTTGAGAGTTTGGAAAAAATTCAGAGAAGAGAAACTAAGATGATCAAAGGCCTGGAGACTAAAACATATTAAGAACGGCTACAGGACTTGGGTTTGGCTAGTCTAAAGAAAAGAAGAAATAGGGGAGACATGATAGCAGTGTTCCAGTATCTGAGGGGCTGCCACAAGGCAGAGGGGCACAGGTTGTTTTCCAAAGCACCAGAGGGAAGGATGAGAAACAATGGTTGGAAACTAATCAAAGAGAGAAGCAACCTGGAATTAAGAAGAAACTTCCTGACAGTGAGGACAATCAACCAGTGGAACAGCTTACTCCCAGAAATTGTGGGGGCTCCATCACTGGAGATTTTTAAGAAGAGACTGGACATTCACCTGTCTGAGATGATATAGATTCTCCTGCTTGAGCAGGGGGCTGGACTAGAAGACTTCCAAGGTCCCTTCCAGCTCTATTCTATTCTATTCTATTCTATTCTATTCTATTCTATTCTATTCTATTCTATTCTNACAGCTTACTCCCAGAAATTGTGGGGGCTCCATCACTGGAGATTTTTAAGAAGAGACTGGACATTCACCTGTCTGAGATGATATAGATTCTCCTGCTTGAGCAGGGGGCTGGACTAGAAGACTTCCAAGGTCCCTTCCAGCTCTATTCTATTCTATTCTATTCTATTCTATTCTATTCTATTCTATTCTATTCTATTCTATTCTTTGGAATATTTGGAACTTACAGTATCCTTAACATAAGCATTAGCATATTCCCAAATTCATACTAAAAAACCAAAAACTTTTTAAAAAAAGTTTCAGCTAGAGAGGATCGGTAGCAATAATTTCTATAGCTTTTGAGTCCAAGATCTATTAGCAAATAGAGATTTCTGCAGAACAGTCTAAACAGAGTCAAAGTAGAGATGATGGGAAGAGCTGGACTAAGGCACTTTTTTTAAAAATGTTTTATTGATTTTTAACAATTACAATCTTTAGTGCTTAGTAAAGAACATGTTGTCTGGGTTCACATATTTAACATTGACTTCTTCAATATAAATCTGTTCAGTACTGCACAATCCAGTGTTTTTTCCCTGATCCTCCTTTCTTCTCCATATTTTTTCCATTTCCCCCTCATTACACACAATTCCTGCTACTGTTGATGCATACAAAGTTAAATGTAAACAACCTCATATTTTACTAATGTTATACAAATAACAAAAATATCAATTCATAAATCAATATCCTGTTTTTCATGCTCTTGTTAAAGTTTGATTTCCCATTAATATTTGAAATATCTTTGTCAGTTATGATTTTCTCAATATTAATTACATTTATATAGCTAAGTTATTCATACTAGCCATCCTATTTCATATTTCCCATATCAAAAAAAGAAAGAAAATGCTATTTTAATCCTAAATCATATCTTTCATTTTAAAAGTCTAATTAAATCTAAGGGTTATCTGTTCTTTTGTTGTTGTTAGTTGTGAAGTCATATCTGCCCCATTGCGACATATTTAATTTATTTATTTATTTATTTATTTATTTATTTTAATTTATATCCCGCCCTTCTCCCGGACGGGACTCAGGGCGGCTCACAACATATATTTAAAACAAAGGTGTATATACAATCCCCCCCTATAAAACCGAATTAAACCAAATTTTAGAGTTGTGTTGTTTACAAATTCCTTAAAATGAACCCAATATAAAATCCT